>NW_022196897.1:47164498-47193590 GCF_008632895.1 Mastomys coucha
GCAGAGGCAGAGGCAGAGGCAGAGAGGCAGAGAGGCAGAGGCAGAGAGGCAGAGAGGCAGAGGCAGAGGCAGAGAGGCAGAGGCGAGAGGCAGAGGCGAGAGGCAGAGGCAGAGGAAGCAAATGGATCTCTGAGTTCTAGGACAGTCTTGTCTACAGAGTGTCAGGACAGCCAGGGCTACACAGAAAAACTCTCTTGAAAACAAACAACCCAAACACAGGTTTGAGTCTTAAGAATGCATTTAAAGTCTAACATATTCTTTATGAACTGTACTTATAACTATAAGGTAAAACCTTTAAACAGTATATAGTCCTTTCCTACAAAAACATTAAGAATTCCACAGAAAAAAATTATTTAAAAGCAGTCATTACATGCATAATTTACTTTAAATGTCATGTCTTTTAAATATTTATTTTAGGTGTTTTGACTGCATGTGTGTTTGTGAACTGTGCTCATGTCTAATGTCCATAAAGGCTAGAACACCATTAAATCCCCTGTAACGAGTCACAGAAGGTTGTGAATAATCATGTGGTGCTGGGAATTGAACCTGGGTCCTCTGGAAGAGCAGCCAGTGCTCTTCACCTCTGAACCATTTCTCTAATATATCTTAACAGCCCCTAATGTGGTATCATACTTTAAGAGACTTTTCTATATTCTGGTGAAAGCTCTTTATATTATATAATATTTTTGAGTGGGCCTACAGTAGTATCTTACTTAACACATCAGGAATTTTATGTGTATGTGTTTAGTGTACAGGATTTTTAAACTAACTTTTTAAAAGATTTATTTGTTTTATATAAGTACACTGTTGCTCTCTTCAGACACACAAGAAGAGGGCATCAGATCCCATTACAGATGGTTGTGAGCCACCATGTGGTTGCTGGGAATTGAACTCAGAATCTTTGGAAGAGCTGTGAGTGCTCTTAACCACTGAACCATCTTTCCAGCCCTTAAATAAATGTTTTAATGTATGAAAATTTTAAGATTTGAATGTTACTTACCTGATAAATACTTCTTGTCATATTGGACTAAAATGCAAAAGAAAAATCAAAATTAAAAATTTTAAGGATGCCTTATAGGATTTACTTTATATACACTTCTTTAAAATGGATACTCTATGAGGTTTATATCCCCGTCTTAACTGCATCGTCAAGGCTCTTATCTTACCTGTTTCCAATTTACTTTTTTTTTTTTTTTTTTTTTTTTTTTTTTTTTTGGTTTTTTTGAGACAGGGTTTCTCTGGAGTCCTGGCTGTCCTGGAACTCACTCTGTAGACCAGGCTGGCCTCGAACTCAGAGATCCGCCTGCCTCTGCCTCCCAAGTGCTGGGATTAAAGGCGTGCACCACCACCTCCCGGCCTTCCAATTTACTTTTTAAAAATCACATATCTAGGCCTGACAAATGCATTAGCTTGGTTGCTAGAAGAAGAATAAAGGAGTGTCACAAAATATAATTCAAATGAGAGAAAAAAATTCTGGCTGTGGATCTGTAGAAAACAAGTAAAAGTAAACAGCTGTGGAATTACTCAGTGGTTTTGTCTTTAATAGTTTGAGAGGTCATATATTTGAGTGTTTTCTGTGTGTGCATGTGCATACCCAGTGCCCATGAGGTTAGAAGATGTGGGACTATGAAAGGTAGCTTGGCCCCCCAGTTGAGTTAAGACTTGAAGACCTGGAAACCCTGAAGGGACCTTAGGCGCTTTGCCTGATTCCTGGGTACCAGGCCCCTGTCACTAGCCACAGCACCCCGTAGATTTGTGGCCATCAGTCATGTGAGGGCGATGCCCCAAGCCCCTCTACATGTAGAGGATGTGACCTGTGGTCATGTAGACTTAAGGCAGATCTCCATTTTAATGAGGTACCTAAAGGCATGGAGGGCTTAGCCAATAAGCTTTCCTTCCCAGATACTCCTCCCTGCAAAAGGTATTTAACTTCAGGCCCACCCTGAGAAGTGCAGTATGGTCTTACTCATCCACTTTCCACGATGACAATAAATGCCTTAAAAACATGGACTGCCTCTTTCCATCAGGATTTGCTGTGGGGAGCCACGGCAAAGGCCTTTGCCTGTAGAGCCACAAGCCAAGGTCTCCCCCTGTATCCCCTCCATGTAGGACCAGCCTGCAGGTCCCCAACTCCAGTGGCACCTGGGTGTCCAAGAGCCTCAGAACCAGCCAGTCCGGCCACGTCACAGGCCTGGGGACTCCCAAACCAGCTCTGGCCATTCCTCACCTCAGACTATGCTTCCTCATCCCTGGAGCGGTGTCCAGGGGCTGCCCTGTGGCCCAACATTCTCCCAGGGACCACATGGGGTAAGCGCAGTCAATTCCTGTTTCCAGCCTCCCTGAGCGGCTGTGCCCTGTGGTGGAGTGGACTGGGGACCCATAACCCTAAACGAAGATGCATCCAGAACATCTGGAACTGGCTGTGTATGTGCTGAGGTCCTCTGCAAGAGCAACAAGTGCTCTTAAAATCTCAGAGCCATCTCTCCAGTCTCTGTTTCTGGTATTCTTGAATTAGTATTTGTTTTGTATAATGGTGCTCTCAAACACGGTAAATGAAAAGAGCCAATTTGCATGTGTGTGTATGAGGGTGATTGTGGGGTGAGTGCCTATTACAGTGTAGAGGTCAGAAGGCAATGGTTTTTAGATTTTTATTTTGATATATGGGTGTTGTGCCTGTATGCACTTTTCTTTGCACAGGTGCCCTTGGAGGCCAGAAGAGAGCATTAGATTCCCTAGGACTGGAGTTACAGACAGTTGTGAGCTGCTGTGTGGTTGCTGGGAATTAAACGAGGGTCCTCTGGAAGAGTAGGAGTGATCTTAAGCACTGAGCCATCTCTGCAGCCCCAGCTCACAACACCAGTACACATACATGAAATAAAGCAAAACAGAAGCGTTTAAAGTTGGGATGCTGCTTCTCTGAAATGACTCTAGTTGGGAACCAGTTGAATTAGGTTTTAACTCTTTACATTTGCTGAGAAAATAGTTACTCAGAATGTTAGAACAAATGACATTCAAGGTTTAACAAATAACATGAAAATTGTAGAACTTGTTAATTTTGTTAAAATAAACTTTAATAAATCAGGTGAATATATTTTAATATAGACTACATCATGAAGTATGATGCAATTTTAGTGCCATTTTGTTTACCTAAACATAGTAGTTTTGTAGAGAATCTAGTTCCTGAAAGTAAAGTAATACATCTTAAGCATATGCATTATTATTCTTTACTACTTTTTATTCAGATCACAGGCAAAGAGAATATGGAAATTCTTTTGAAAAATATAAGAAATTTATGGGCTCTTAGGAACTCCTAAGACTAGGCACATAGAATTAAAATGTCTGCTTCATATGATCTGGCCCCACTTTTGAAATGTTAGAGAAATACTTGGCTTTCAAGAGACTAGCACACAACCAGGCTATGTTCTGAAGTCCTAATCCCTCTGTTTGTGAGATATAGCATGCCTAAGAAACGTATTCAAAACTAACCCTGTGTTCCCCATCCCTCCTAGACTGGAGAAAACACAGCTAGACTTACTCGCTGCCTTGCACAGTGTTCCCGCCACAGAAGAGATCTCACAGTCTCCTTTTCTCCATTCGCCTGTCTTGGTGTACAGAAAACCACAGGTGTCGACTAGGTCCTCACCATCTTGATCTGCCCACTTGTCAAATGTCATATTTGAATGATCAAACCACTTGAAAGTTGCATCTGTCAATTAAGGAACATGATGATAGTTTTCAAAAGGAAGACCCAAAAGGAAGATATTTTCATTAAAGGTATGAACATATTTAATGGTCTAATTTTTGGTTGTAGGACTAAAAGTTGTAGAAAGGACACTATATCATATTACATATAATCATCAGAGGGTATTGATTTTAAGAGGATTCTGGAAAAGATACCATTTTTTGTGAAAAAAAATTTTTGGTTAAATAACTTAAAATAGTTTAAATATTACTAACCTTAGTCATTTCATGACATTTAAAATGTGACTAATATCTATGTCTATGTGTACATACACACTTTGTATATTACATATAAATTATAGAGACACTATAAAATACATATACTTTGTAGTTCTGTATACTAACAAAATTTATAGTCGTGCACGCCTTTAATCTCAGAGCTTGGGAGGCAGAGACAGGCACATCTCTGAGTTCGAGGCCAGCCTAACAGAAGCTAAATTACAGTTGTGCAATGAAAATTTTATGGCTGGGTGTCACTGTAACATGAGCTGCATTAAAGGGCTGCCGCATTAGGGAGGTTGAGAACCACTGGTCTAATGAATTAAAGAACCAAACATCTGATGTCTTACTAACACACACACACAAACAAACAAAACCAGTCATGCCTCACAGAGCAAGTGCCACTTACCATCAGTGTCATAAAACATGCCTAGCAGGAGATCATCTGGACCTTTCCATCGCTTTTGTAAAGTGTCCAGTATAAACGCGTTTTCTTCTTCATTGTGTATACTTACCATGTCTGCTCCTGAAATAATTTTAAAAAGAAAAGCAACTTCAACAATCAATTGAAATCATGAGTATGTAAAAGCTGTGAAGTATGTTTTACCTTTACATGTTTTTAAATAGACAGGAACATGAGTGGTTAACTACAAAATGGAAAAAGTCTGTGGTCCAAAAATCAAAGCACACCATGGACCAGCTTAGATGGTTCAGCAGGTTGAAGGCACCTGCGGCTAAGCCAGGACCCATATGATGGAAGGAGAGAATTGACTCTTACAAGTTGTCCTCTGACCTACATACATGTGGCTCATGTAGACCTGTACTCAGGTATCATACATATATAGGAATGGTTTCTCAAAACATACTTGTGGTAGTTTGATTAAGAATGACCTCCATAGGCTCGTATGTTTGAACGCTTAGTCATCAGTAAGTGGCACTACTTGAGAAGGAATAGGGGCTGTGGCCTTGTTGGAGGAAGTCTGTCACTGGAGGTGGCCTTTGAAGCTTCAAAAGCTCAGGCTAGGCCCAGTGACTCCTCTCTTCCTGGAGCCTACAGATCTAGGTTAGAACTCTCTGCTAGCTCTTCAGCACCAAGTCTGCCTGTGTGCTATCATGCTCACCACCATGATGATAATGGACTAAACCTCTGACCTGTAAGCCAGCCCTAATTACATGTTTTCCTTTATAGGAGTTCCTATGGTCACAGTGTCCCTTCACAGCAAAGCAAAAAAACAAAAAATAAAAAAACCAACCAAACAAAAATATTGACTAAAACAATATTTTCAAAGAGGAAAACCAGAATGAGCAGACTCTTATAAGACAGAAGCAAACACTTTAAAAGAAATCGAGTATTAAGCTAGGTGGTGGTGACGCATGCCTTTAAACCTAGTGCTTGGGAGGCAGAGTCAGGTAGACTTCTGAGTTTGAAGTCAGCCTGGTCTACAGAGCAAGTTCTAGGATAGCCAGGGCTACACAGAGATATCCAATCTTAAAAAAAAACCAGGCGGAGGGGGGAGTGGTGGTGGTGGGGGATAGAAGAGATAGTGTTAAAAAGTCAATTTATCACAAAAACAACTATAACACATGAAACTTTCTCACTGGTAGAAAAAGAAAAGTTTAGGACCTGGGAGATGGCTCAGGTAAGCCTGTAAGCCTGGCAACTTGAGTTCTATCCTTTCAACCCCCATCAAAAGGCAGTGTGGTGACATCTGTAATCTCCACATGCCTACATAGAAATGGGAGGCACACACAGGAGAACTGCTTGGCAGTTTGTGGACCTGCTAGCCTGTAGTTTGAAGTATAGCAGCAGAAATTAAGAGAGCCCCTGCCTCAGTGATGTGGAAGGCAAGAACCGACTCCCAAAGGTTGTCCTCTGAACACAGGTGTGCACATGGTGCACTAGGTTTAAAGGCATGCGCCACCACCACCTAGCTTAATACTCGATTTCTTTTAAAGTGTTTGCTTCTGTCTTGTAAGAGTCTGCTCAGTTTCTGGTTTTCCTCTTTGAAAATACTGTTTTAGTCAATATTTTTGGTTGGTTTTTTTATTTTTTGTTTTTTTGCTTTGCTGTGAAGGGACACAAACATACATCCACACAAAAGTAACAGTTTTGTGAAAGATGAGAATTAAACTTTCCGATGTGCAGACTAGCCAACTTAGCGTTTGATGTAGAAAATTAGGTATTGGTAATATAGGCAATCAGTAAAATTAGGACAATATTTTTTGGGGAAAAATTTTGGTGATACATATCACAAGCACATATTCTCTGAGCAATCCTTCATACTATATTCTGTATTAGGTCATTGGCTGCCACTCCAAATGGGCACAATGATCAGTCACACATTGCACTGGACACACATTGCTTTTCTCAGGCAAAAGTCACTACAGCTTATTCAGGACATTGAAAGATTGGGACCACAGTTACCAAAATGTTAATGATTATCTCAGGATCGTCCAATTTAGGTTTTGCTTTTTAAAAAAACTATTTTCAAATGTTTTTCTAAAAATTTGATAACAATTATTGCGTGATTATGAAAGGGTTTTTAAAAATTAAGTCACTCCTTTAAAGTCAGAACGCAGCTAGGCTTTCTAAGTCCACCTTCTTAATCTCTTAGGCATTTCATGCTTTATAGCAATGGTGGTTAGACTGAGAAGTCCTGTCCCCATAGGCTCATGTATTTCAATTCTTGGTCCCTAGCTGGTGGAACTGTTTGAGAAGGATTAGTAGTCATGGCCTCCTTAGAAGAGATGTGTCACTTGACATCTGAGGATTCAAAAGCCTGTGCCATACCTTGTTAGCGCTCTGCCTGCTGCCTGTGGATTAAGAGGTGAACTCTCAGTTGTTACTCCAGTGCTATACCTCCTTAGCTGCTTCCATGTTCCCCAGTGATGGTCTTAGACTCTAACCCTCTGGAACCAGGAGCCCCAAATGAAATGCTTTCTTTTATAAGCTGACTTGTCCAGGGTGTTCTGTCACAGAAATCAGAAAGCCACTAAGAAGGTACCACTCCCTGCTCGCCATAGGCTTGTCATATCATAATGCAAAATACACTTAGTCCAACGTCAAAAATGTCCAAAGTCTTTCACAGTCTCAGAATGATCTCAAAGTCCAAAGTCTCCTCTGAAGCTCAAAGAAATCTCTTAATTGCATGCTCCGTAAAACCAAAAGGTAAGTTATATATTTCCAACATACAATGGCACAGAGTATACATCATTCCAAAAGGAAGGGATGGGGTATAGTGAGGAAATAGTGGACCAAAGTAAGACCAAAACCAAGCAGGGCAAACTCCAAATCCTTTAGTTCCCTGTCTGTTTCCAAAGAGCTGAGAGGCTCTGCCCTTCCAGACTTGCTGACTGCAATATACCCATCTCTTGGGCTGGCTCTACTCCTGTATGCAGTTCTCCTTGGCAGACTTCCCATAGCGCTAATGCCTCCTATATCCCAGAGTCTCAGATGCAATCCAGGCTTCATTTTACAGCTTCAAGCAGTGACCTCTAAGGGCCTCTGTGCAGGGACTCCCCTGCAACCCATTTGGCCTCAGCAGCCTTCCTTAGTCGAGGAGTGAAGGAAAATTACAAACTTGTGTATCTTTCATGACTCAAGCTAGAATCACACAGCAAATGCTTCCAAGATGGCCACCTGTTTGGGGTGGGGCCTGGTTCTCTCCTCGAACTACATTTGCATAACCTTTGATTGTTGCTCTTTAGGATAAGAAAATGCAAGTTGAGGATTAGCTGGGTCTGCTCTCACCCTAAGGGAACCACTCTCTCTATTCTGGTTCACATCAGGCCTCTCCTCTTTCAGCACAATCCTTGTCTTCAATATTAAATTTCCTGGTGGTGTTTTTCTCTTCAAACTGTATCAAGGCAACTTATAAAGCATTTAATTTGGAGCTCATGGTTTCAGAGGGCTAGAGTCTGTGGCCATCAGTAGGAGGAACTGTGACCGTGGGCAGGCAGGCAAGGTACTGGAGGAGTAGTTGAGAACTTACATCTTGATCTTATATTTCTTTTTGCCTTATATTTCTTCTTGCTCCTTCTCATTATAGTCTTGCGTAAGCATGATTACTAATAATCTCGTGAACAAGTTAGTATTCAACTGCCTTGAAATCTCCTCTGCTAATGAAATTGGTCTAAAACTTTACAATTTAGCCTCTGGCATATTCTTAGGACAAGAGAAAAAGAAGCCATATTCTTTGCCAAAATATCACAAGACATCTAGCTCAGTTGCTAATATTGTCTCTGAAATCTCTTGAGGTGGACCTCCATAGTCCACATTGCTCTTAGTATGACTGTCTTCCAGGACCTACTAGGATGACCATTTAAGCCCCTCTTAGCATCCAACTGCTTTCTTAGTCCAAAGTTCCAAACACTATATTCTTCCAAAATAACCCACAGGCCTGTTCCAACGATAGTCCATTCTCTGGTGCCAACTAGTGTCTTTGTTACTTTTCTATTGTGCTGACAAAACACCATGACCAAGGCAACTTATAAAAGATAACGTATAATTTGGAGCTCATGATTCCAGAGGGTTAGAGTTTATGACCATCAATGGGGGGAGTGGCAGCAGCAGGTATGATGCTGCAGAAATAGTTAAAAGCTTTCCTCTTGATCCACAAGCAAGAGACAGAGAAAGCTGATTGAGAATAGCATGGGCTTTTGAAACCTTCAAAGTCCAGCCCCAGTGACAATAAGGCCACACTTAATACCTTCTAACTGGGAGGCAGACATTAAAATATACAAGCCTATAAGGAGGGGCATTCTTATCAAAATCCCACAGTATCTCACCTATTGCCTGTTGAGAAACATGTATTGTAGTTCAGCTATTGTTACAAGTTTATAATGTATATTTATTTCTTATTTCATATATGTTATATAACATTCAAAAAGTTTTTTCTTGATTGATAAAGGGACACAAAATATGAAATCCACAGTTTTGATAACTGAAAATTACCAACTGTTTTGTAGTATTTTATTTTATTGAGTATGATATCTTTCTTTAGCTCTTAGCTAGTGATTGTGGATTTCAATTGGGACTTCAATTAGCTTGCATTTTAATTATTTGGTTCTTTACTATTTCTATTAACCCACAGCAATAGTTTAAATAAATGTTATAATAGCAGCCTACAAAAATTTATGGTTTTTTAAATTTATTTTTACTTTTTGTACATCAGTGTTTTGCCTGCATGTTTGTTTGAATGAAGGTGTCAGATCCCCTGGAACAGGAGTTACAGAGAGTTGTGAGCTGCCATGTTGGGGCTAGGAATTGAACCCCAGTCCTCTGGAAGAATAGCCAGTGCTCTTAGCCACTGAGCCATCTCTCCAGCCCCCTATTTTGTTTTGTTTTTAATCAGGGCCAACTGATACCACTTTCTGTCTAGTAAATGCCATATGTACTTTTAACTATCGACTCTAGTACTTATTGGTAAAGTGTAACCAAATTGCTTCTCTAGAAAAATCCTCGGGAGCAATATTTAACATATAGAGGTGTCTTACTTAGTGTCTCTATTGCTGCAAGGAAACATGACCAAAAGCAAGCTAGGGAGGAAAGGGCTTATTTAGTTTACACTTCCATATCACTGTTCATCACCGAAGGAAGTCAGGACAGGAACCCGGAGGCAGGAGCTGATGCTGAAGCCATGGAAGGATGCTGCTTACTGGCTTGTTACTCATGGCTTGTTCAGCCCACTTTCTTATAGAACCAGGACCACCAGCCCAGGGTGGCACCACCCACAATGGGCTGAGCCCTCCCACACTGATCACTAATTAAAACATTGCCTTATAGCTGGATCTTATGGAGACGTTTTCTCATTTGAGGTTCGCTCCTCTCTCGTGACTCTAGATTGTGTCAAGTTGACAAAAAACAAACAAACAAACAAACAAAAAAAAACAGTCAATACAAGAGGAATTGTTAATCCCATAGATGGGAGGAGAAAGACCAACTCAAATTACCATGGCCATATTAATTAAAGGGAGAAAATTAACTAAAGGAAGCTTTTAAATTTGTGTACATGGGCTGCCTTCCCCTAAGGTAGAGTTTGAGAGGTTAGCATTGGCTGTGAGAAAGACTAAGTTTTTAATAGCTCGGAGGTAGGGGTTTTCCAAATGGGGGCTTTGGTGGGCAACATAGGTGGGGTTACAGGAACAGGACACCTTAACAAGCTAGTCACTCCTGCCACAAAGACATGGTTGCAAGGTGGGCAAAATCAAGTAGTCATCGCAACAGGGCGTCATGGAAGTTTTGGAAACAAAGGTAGGATTGCATGATGGTTACAAACAACTTTGGAGATACAGACAGGATTTCCATTCCTGGAACTGACAGTACAGTTAAAGATACAGGTGGGGCATTGCCTAATCCTTGAGAAACAGAGGTTTAATCTTAAACATGAACAACCCTAGTTTGTCATTACTATAAGATGGCTTTTAAGCCTAAAATGGAGGCAGGTGGGTTCTTCAGTATCCAGAAATGATTTTTTCCCTACCTTTTCTTTGATCTTTTTGCAGCCAATGGAACTTTAATATTTTAAATATTAAATTATTTAATAATTAAAATATGTAATCTAATTAAATTCTATAGAGACTTAAATGATTGTATGTGGCAAATAAGACACACTTTTCTTAAAATGACAGTTGAATCCCTAAGGAATATACATGCTCAGGCAAAATATTTTTTTTTGTAACAACACATTTTTAGTAATACCACCTAATGAGGTAGTTTGGTTCTCATTATGACTAATAGCTTTTTTCTCACAAAATGTAAATCGAAAGTGAATGTAACATACATAGTGTATGGAGCAGACTTCAGCTTAGTTTGAAGTGCTTACCTTTATTTTTTATCTTTTTAAATTTTATTTGTGTTGGGGGGAGGGCTGTGTGTGAATATGTGCACAGGTGTTATAGCACACATGTGGGTGAGGTAGGGGACAACTCTGAACTGGTTCTTTCCTTCCTTGGTGAGTACCATGAGTTCTAGGGGTGAACCTCTGGTTGTCAGGCCTGCCTGGCAAGCGAGTACATTTTCCCATTGACCCATCCCATCAGCCCTTACCGTTTTTAGTCAGTTATTTTACCACATGAATAATGCTAGCCAAAATAGAGTCAGTTAGCACAGAGCCTTAGGGAAATGGTAAATGCAGCTCTCTGTAACCTTCCCAATGATAGGTTTAAGATAAGACTTTTGTGTGATTGCATTTTTTCCAAATTAAATATTCTAAATGTTCTTTATGCTCCCTGTTCATATATAGCAGAGAAAACAGAAACCATAGTGACCCATGAGTCTAAACAAAACACTACGTGGACCAAAGTAAGAATACTAATATTGCTAACTTTCTAATTCACCTATTAAATGGGAATTTGTAGAGTGAAAGTCAGTGAGATTATTAAAGAAATGGTAGGATTATTAAAAATGTATGAAGACCTTTTACAAAATTCATATCAGTAAGACTTTAGGTTTTGGGGGTTGGGGTGGGTGCTGGGGGATTAAACCTAAGACCATGCTCATAGGAGGCTGGCGCTCTACCATTGAGCTATATCCCCAGCCCTGAAATGAGTACACTCGTAACTCTGAAAAAGACATCATCTAAACACAAGACCAAAATTTTCAAATGGGGTCCTTGCTTCAACAAAGAGCCTGACAGGACTTCACGGACTTCTAAACAAGTAGCAAGAATCAGACTGCAAAACGGCTCAGTGTTTGAAAGTCAATCTTATCTGATTTGCTAACATACATTTGAGTCACACAGGAAGCCAGGCAGGTGCCATTTTTGCTTGTGCACAATAAATAGTTGCTTATCTGATAAATATATAGGTTGTATTTTTAATGAAAGGGTAAACAAGGTTTGTCAATGAGCTAATATAGAGTCATGTCTTTTCACAGTTTGCAACCTCCAATATAGTTTAAGTTATGGGGATCTATGTTTATATCTAATATAACTACTGTAAATTGTTGAGAAAGAGGAAGGTATCAGGCACCCCTATAAGCCCACCATTTGGGAGGTACAGGCAGGAGGGTCACGAGTTAGAGGGAAATTGGAGACTAGCCTGGGCTTTCTAGACTATGTGGTGCGACCTTGTTTTGAAACAGATGAAGAGACTGCAAATGGTTTTCTGAGGACAGCTCATTTAACAAGTCTCTTAAGACTAGCAAAATTGCTATTCTGCTCACTTTCCTTGAAATAAACTTGATATAATGGAAACTGTGTCTCCCTGCTGCCCCCTGCTAAAAGCCAACCCATTAACACCATTTAATAGCCACCAACTTTTCCAGGGGAAATAACTACGTTTATGTACAATGTGGCCAGGCAGTCTTGGTACACACACTTTTTAAAAAATGATTTATTTTTATTTTATGTACATTGGTGTTTTGATTTCATGTATGTCTGTGTGAGGGTGTTGGATCCCCTGGAACTGGAGTTACAGGCAGTTGTGAGCTGCCATGTGGGTGCTGGGAATTGAACCTGGGTCCTCTGGAAGAGCAGCCAGTACTCTTAACCCCTGAGCCATTTCTCCAGGCCACAAGAAGTCTCAGGTCTCAAGAGGCTGAAGCAGGAGGATTAAGCACTCCAGACTAGCCTATGTACACACCGAGAGCCCGTCAAAACCATACCGAACTATGTGCTAGTTCAATAAAACTGTACTTCCATTTCTTCCTTTCTATAATGAATATGATTTTAATTAAATATAGGTAGAAAATGTTACAGTCTTTCAAAATGTTTTGCTCATGATTTTTTGGAAATTGTGCTTATTTCATTTTTTATGAGAGGATTTATTATATTGGCTTACATGATCAAAGAGGTTCAAATTCTAACTTCCATTTGCAAACTGGAGAGCCAAGGGAAGCTACTAGTGGCTAAGTACAGTGTGCCTTAGAACAGGAGAAGATGCCTTAGGGACAGGGCCTACGTCTGGGGCTGAAGGCCGAGTATACTCCTAACAATAGTGTGAGGTCCAGAGTCCAAGGCTGAAGAGGCTGGAAGCAGGGCCAAGGGACTTGTACAGCAACCACATCTGCTTTTGAAAGAACAACAAGAGGGGGAGGGCATTTGTCCCTCTGTCCTTTCAACTTCCTTGCTCCAGCAGACTATATACTACCTGTTCACTCCAGGGCAGGCGCTTGCATACTAAGTTTGTGGATCCACAGGCTTTTCTCCCGTGCAGACATTCTCATGAACATCCTCAGAAGTCATTTACCAAATATCCCAGGCATCCCTCAGTCCAGTCAAGTGGACGACTGAAATCAGCCGTCAGGGTGGGCTTTTGTTTGTGTTTTCACTTTTCCCCTCGTGACACTAAGGACTGAACTCTGAGTTCACCGCTGCCCTTAGCCCTTATTTTTTGAGACAGGGTTTCAGCATGACAGCCAAGCTGGTTTGAACCCCTGATCATCCTGCTTCTGCTTCCTAAGTGCTGGGATTATAGCTGGGTATCACTACACCCAGACACTTCCTTGTCCCCATGCTCCCCACCCCCTTCACTATGTAACCCTGGCTAGCTGGGAGTATGTAGAGGTCTGCCTGACTTCACCTCCCAAGTGCCAGGATTAAAGGCAGGGAGGTGAGGCAGGGAGGGCATTTCTAAGGAATGGAGTTGGGAGTCTCAAAAAAGTGTGATGAGGTGATACTTAGTTCTACCACAGAAGTAAAAGCCCCTTTAAGGAACTCAAGGCCAGTCCCACCAGCTCATGTTTCAAACCTGAGGTCCAGTGGTTTTAGATTTAGCTAAGGAATGTCAAAACAACAAGAGGGTAACAGGAGCTTGTCTTTTGGGTCAGAGCCAAAAACATAAACTGTCTCTACTCCAAGCACACCTTTAACAAAGGACGGGTAAGCAGTTCACTGGTGGAGCACATGCATGTATGGGGACTTGGGCCTACAGAGAGAATTCCAGGACACCCAGGGCAGCAGGGGCAGGCTGGGGTGGGGGCACACTCAACAAGACAGAAATTTTGTTGGGGTCCTATGACAAATGCTTGCAATCCTCTTTACTCAGGAGACTGAGACAGGAGTTTAAGGCCAGCCTGGACAATATGCATAAATGAAAATCAGTCTTTTTAAAAAAAAGATTTTGCTGAGAGTGTGAGATATGTCTGCAGTCCCAGCTACTGTAAGGCTGCCACCTACCTGCCTGTGTAAGTAGCGAGAGGGCCTGTCTCAAATATTACTTGTTAAATTTGAACTGAGGAGATGGTCCGATGGATAAAATGCTTGCCTCACAAACATCAGGACTGAGTTCAGATGCCCAGAACTCACTAACACTGATGCCACAGCCTATGTATAAAATCACAGTATTCCTGGGGCTAGACAGGAGGTAGAGACAGAACGCTCCAGAAGCCCACAGCCAGCTAGTCTGGCATATGAAGCAGTGAATAACCAGAGAACCAGAGACCCTGTCGAGCAAGATGGAAGGCAACCCACTGCAGGCTGCCCTCTGTATTCACCCACATCACAGACATGAACAACAGAACTGGCTGGGCATTTTGTGGGACTTTTTGTCTATATATATATATGTATATTATATATATATAATCATTTAAAGTAGTTACATATTATGAAATTAGAATACAAAGAATAATTTGCCAAGATATGTAACAAACACTGACTTCACTTTTAGGAATCCTGTGTGTGGGGGTGTTTGTTGTTTATTTGTTTTACAGTAAGTTGATATTGTCAGTAAGTTGTATGTGATTGTTAAGAACTGTGTTCAGGATTAAGATAAGCTGATGCTATTTCTGCCCCTTAAGACTCATTCCTGCTGTACTCAATTGTTCCTCTGTAATTGCTGCCCTGATGCCTTTGGATTTTTTTCAGCAAGAGATGAATTATCTATACTCATTTCCCCAACCTTTCTTCTGGCTTTTTTTTTTTTTTAAAAAAATGTGTTTCAGTTAGGAATTTGCTCTGAGCTGCTTAGAGAGTTCTGTGTAAATCATAAATGGCACCCACATTAGGGTGTCCAAGGATGAGTTCCTGCCCTCCACCCCCCTGAGCATGTAACACAGCTAATTATTTCCTCTTCCTTGAATCAATTTCCTCTCTTGGCTTCCACAAAATTTACTAGTCTTCTTAAGGCCTAGACCTCAGATATTCTCTGGATGGTACATGGAATTGAGCAAGCAAGGCACTAAGGCCAGCCTAGAATCAAGGGGAGGGCAAATAGATTGTAAGGCATAAGTGAGTGGTCAGGAAGCTTGATGGCAGCCATCTTTGAAGACTGTAAGAGAGGCCATCCCTAGGGAGGAGGAGGGGGAGGGGGGAAGGGGAGAGGGAGAGGGATAGCCAGAGAAAGTTCAAGGACAAGCCAACATACGAGAACAAATGCAAGCAGCAGCCCTAGATCCGAATCTTGTCTTCTGTTATTATTAGTCTGTGTAATCTTGAACAAACACATGAATTTAATTTTGATAAAGGAGACAAAATAAACAGCCCAATAGGTCTGTTATGATTATGATATCAATAGGTATGATAGGTAAAGCCATGTAGACTATGAAGTGCTTAAGCACAATGCTAGACTTGGTAGACAATGGAAATGAATTTTCCAGGAAATACTTGTAGTCCACTCTCACTAACTGAACTTTTACCTAGCCTCGTAACCAAGTTAATTATATGCTTTGAGGTCATTTGAATTCATGTACTCAGGCTGTTTACACACTGAGTATTCAGCTTGTTCAAATTTAACTTTCATTTAAGAACACAATGTAGAAGGATCAAGAGGTAGAGAGCACTTGGCTGCTCCGGCTGAGAACTGGGGCTTGATTCCCAGCACCTGTATGGTGGCTCACACCATATGTAACTCCAGTTCCTGGAGATCTGACATCCATGCTGACCTTGTCACACATCAGGCACACATGTGGTGCACATGCATACATGCAGGCAAACCATTAAGACACATAAAAGAGAGCTGGGAAGTGGTGATGCACGTCTTTAATCCCAGCACTCAAGAGACAGAGGCAGACAGATAGAGGGCAGCCTGGTCTACAGAGTTCATTCTAGGACAGCCAGGGTTACACAAAGAAACTCTGTCCCTAAAACCAACCAACCAAATCAAAACCAACCAACCAAAAAAAACTCACATAAAATAAATATTTTAAGAAAATATAATCGATCTTGTTATGCCTTGGACTCTCTACATCCTCAAGGTTTTATGAGCTAAGTTGAATGGAAAGCTCTGATTTTAAACATTCTTCTCTATGTTTCCCTTCCATGTCATTGACTAGAAGAGAGAGAAAGACAGAGAGAGAGAGAGAGAGAGAGAGAGAGAGAGAGAGAGATTTCAGTTCTAATATCATTGATGAAAAAAGCTACAGTTGAAAGCAATTTATCACCCACAGTACATGTTGTGAGCAACATGTGGATATAGGTTGATAGCATCTATTTAAGGTTGTTTATGTTAACCTCTGGGACAATAGACTTTAAAAAAGCAATTTGTAAAACTTGGGTAAAAGATACTTTAGGAAAAAGTTCCTCATTCCTACCCATTCCAAGCTTGAAATTCTGTGCAAGAAATCCTGAGGACTGTCCTCTGCTGGAGAGAAGTGAACAGATTAGATCAGGCTCACTCTGGGTTAGTGGTTCTCAGCCTGTGGGTCGAGACCCCTTCTGGCATCAACTGACCTTTTCACACAGGCCGCCTAAGACCATCGGAAAACACAGATATTTATTTACATTATGATTCATAACAGTAGCAAAATTCAAGTTATAAAGTAATATTAAAAATAATTTTATGGTTGGGGTCAACACAACATGAAGAACTGTATTAAAAGGTCGCAGCACTGGGAAGGTTGAGAACCACTGCTCTAGGTTATTGGCCTCTCAGTCAGTGTCTCTCAGGTGACACTGTCACAGCACACACAGTCACTATGTACTGATGTACTTTATGGTTCTGTCAATCCAATTTGGGTATAGCTGTTCAACAACTGCCTTCCAACCAGAGAGAAAGCATATGTCCATTTCCACTGTCTGATATCAATTCTTGGGACACAGTTAAAAGACATTAGGAACACCACTGTTTTTAAAAGCTCCTTACCATGGTCAATGCACTGGTTTCTGACATCTTCTATGTTTTCCATACTGATGGTTACTTGAAGAAAAGTGTAACAGCTGCCTTGGAACTGAACCCAGATGGATGAAGGACAGTCTATTTGGAGAAAAAAAATACTATTAATATGAGTTCCAGATGCTAAGGATATTGAATATTAAAAGTCCACACATAGACACAAGTCATTTTCCTTGTTAAAACAACAAATCAACCAGTGCAAAAGGAAATCATTTTTCTCTATTTTACATGTAGGAAAAAAAATGTGCCAGTGATGCACTTCTGACTACACAGTGTGGTTACAAGTCTGTCTCTTGATTGTTTAGCAATTCAGACACACAAATGAAGCATCATCACCAAGCCAATTAGCTAGCAAGGAAATGAACTAGTCAGAGTTAAAAGCTCATGTCATCAATTCTTGGAACACAGTTACAATAAATTATAGTAATCTATATATAAATATAATAAAATATTATGTAAATTGCACAATAAACCTCTGAAGGCTATCTTTGTAATATATAATAATAATTTTAAAAGTCTTACAAATTTTGCAAAATCTTTTTGTTTAAATTCTCCTTGCAAGGACTCAAATCTAGAATATGAATATTCAGGCAAATTTTACTAATACACAAGTAAGCAAGACTGATGTTCATGTCTTCTTTTATTTTCTTTGTGCGATTGTGTGTGAGTGTGTGTGTGTGTGTGAGTTGGGGGTGGTGGTTAGGATTTGAACTTAGGGATTCGTGTATACTTGGCCATCTGCTCTCCCACTAAGCTATATTTTTCAAGCCCTGTATAACCTTAATTTAACATCTTATTAATAAAGATTCTGTAGCTTTATGAAGCTGAGCTTTACCTTTTCTGCTCTTGCTATTTAGGAATGGCTTCTCTGTCTCTACCTTGGTTTCTTTGTTCATTATGAAGATATGAAACCTTTAAGCCTAAGACCCAGGATATCATCGCTTAGCATTCTAAGCAAAAAGAAGTCAGTAAGAACTTGATTTCAATGAAACAAGTTGGAGGAACAAAAGGAGATTTATTAATTTCAGTAGACATAAAATCAGCAAGATCATACCTGTATTGTTTTACTTTTAAGTTCTGTATGTGGTATAATTTAATATAAAGGTATAGAAGCAAGTACTCCTATACAGATCAGAGCTGAGTAGTCAGCCACATTCATCTCAATTAATTCAATATTCTTGATCTTACTGAGTTCAGACTATGACATAAGTTATTGCTAGTACTTCTTAGCCTTGACCTCCGACAGCAGAGAGAGCACTGACACCAAAATAGATTATTTCCTAGTTCTCTGGGAGATGAAGGGTGAGCAGAAGTCAGTCAAGAAAGGAAAGTGTTTCTCATATCATGTGTGGTGGTTTGAATATGCTTGGCCCATGGGAAGTGGCACTATCAGGAGGTGTGGCCTTGTTAGAGGAAGTATGTCACTGTGTAGGTGGGGCTTTCAGGTCTCATTTGTATATGTGTGTATATATATGAGTATATATATACCCATACATATATATGTGTATATGTGGTGGGCCTTTGCTGGCCGGCCGCAATGACGTCAGAACACTGAGACTTCTTCTCTCGACGGTTTACTCAGGAGTTTTCTTTTGTGTTTAACAGCTCTTTTAGGTACCCAAGTGTTAACAGCTCTTTTAGGTTCCTAAGTGTTAAGGCTCTTTTAGGTGTTACGGCTCTTCCCACCTCCCAGGCGCCGCCAGCCTCCGTGGAATCGTGCTTCTTGTTTCTAGGTGCCACGGCTCTTCCTGCTTCTGTGAAATGGGGCGGAGGTGGCGGCAGCGGCAGCTCTTGCTAGTTGCTGCTGCTCTTCTTCTGTGGAGTGGCATGGAATGGCGTGGCGTGGAATGGCGTGTCCCCAGCTGCTCTGCTAGCGCTGCTTTTATACTCGAGCCCAAGCTCTCAAGTCCTCCTGGATTGGTTCCCAGCTATCGCCTCATTAGCATACACCTGCTTGGGAGGGACTTGAGCATGCACCTGCTCGGGTTTGGTGTATGATTGGTTAGCATACACCCACTCGGGAGACACCTAATTTGCATGATCCTGCTCGGGAGGGGCGCCTGCACAGTGGAATCATCTATCACTGCTGCTGCCACCGGCATCTTGGATTCGATCGTCCGAGCGGCTGCCTACATGTATATACATGTATATAAGGATATATGTATATATATATATGCTTAAGCCTAGCCCAGTGTGGAATAAAGTCTCTTGCTGCTGCCTTCGGATGAAGATATAGAACTCTTGGGTCCTCCAGCACCATGTCTGCCTGCATGATGTCATATCTTCCACCATGATGTTAATGGACTGAACCTCTGAAGCTGTAAGCCAGCTGCAATGAAATGTATAGGGGATCCCTTTATAAGGGATGCCTTGGTCATGGTGTCAATTCACAGCAACGGAAACCCTAAAGAAAGACACCATGTTTTCCTTTTCCTGTTGGCTCTATTATATTAGCTACTATGTAGCCAAAGGATGACAGAACAACAAGATTGATGGATCATAAAGGGAACTGTCATATCACACTCAAACTGCGTTAAAAGTCTCATCAATCTATTAAGGCCACTCATATGTCAACTAGGACAAATGTGACTATTTCACTTAAAATCATCCCAAGTATGAGTTGCATGTTACCAATTTTAATAGGGAAATCATCCAAAATATGATAGGGTGAGGGAATATTCTAAGATAATTCATTTTATATATAGATAGCTTTCCTTCCTATTATGTATTTTGTTTGTTTGTTTGTTTGTTGGTTTTGAGACAGAGTTTCACTGGGAGGTCCTAGCTAGCCTGGAACTGGCCATGTAAACCAGGCTGGCCTCAAACTCATAGAGATCTGCCTGCTTCAGGTCCCCCAGTGTTGGGATTAAAGGCATATGCTACTATGCTTGGATATTCTTGGTGTGTGTGTGTGTTTGTAAATCCATGAATACCAACTGATACTATCTTTCCCATCCCCCTTCTGCTGTTTTATAAACACTTGCATTACACATTGTGACAACCTGGTGGTGTGATCCTAAGATTTACAAAGCAATAACATCCAGAAAGATTGAGGGGCTAGAAATGACAGCTATGGGCAGGAGGGAAGCTGAGAGGGCTTGAAAGCCAGGCAGTTAATGGAAAGCTTGTACCAGAGCAGCCAGGAGTCTTCTCTTCCCAAGAAGTAGCACCCAGCCACCTCCACTTTACCCTCCATCTCTTCTCCTCCTACGAATGCCTGGCCTTCTTAAAAAGACTTTTATGGGGCACACGGCTCTAATCCCAGCACTCAGGAGGCAGAGGCAGGCAAACCTCTGTGAGTTTGAGGCCAGCTTGGTCTATAAAATGAGTCCAGTTCAGCTAGGGCTGGTTATACTGAGAAACCCTGTCTTGAAAGACCAGGAAAAAAATTTTTTAAAAGTTAAAATAAAAATAAAGACTTTTATGTCTTTACATCTACTTCTAGGTCATGAATATTTTCTTTATCTTCTCATCCTGGAAGGACCAGACCCCTTTTCTGTAACAACCTTTTTTTTTTTTTTTTTTTTTTTTTTTTTTTTTTGGTTTTTTTCGAGACAGGGTTTCTCTGTATAGCCCTGGCTGTCCTGGAACTCACTCTGGAGACCAGGCTGGCCTCGAACTCAGAAATCCGCCTGCCTCTGCCTCCCAAGTGCTGGGATTAAAGGCGTGCGCCACCACCGCCCGGCTTGTAACAACCTTTTTTCGACCTATTGCTGCTTTCACCTGCAATAGTACCACACAGATCTTTCTCTCATAAGCCACCATCCATTGACAATGTAAATGCACAGGGGGAGCAAACATTAGATGTTAGAACAGGAAGGAGTTCATCTTGGACAGCTTATCTTGTCTCCTGTATTTTCTTAGGGGAGAAAAGGATGAGTGTCTATTTAGTGTGTGTGGTGCTTTGAATGAAAATGGCCCCCCTAGGCTCATAGGGAGTGGCATGGCAGTGTGGTCATGTTGGAGTAGGTGTGGCCATGTTGGAGTAGGTGTGGCCATGTTGGAGTAGGTGTGGCCATGTTGGAGAAGTGTGTCACTGGGAGTGAGCTTTGAGGTTTCAGATACTCAGGAAAGGCCCAATCTCTCTCTCTTCCTCTCCCTCCCCCCCTCTCCTTACTGTCTGCTGTTCCAGTGTAGAATTCTCAGTTCTTTCTCCAGCACCATGTCTGCGTGCCCTCATGCTTCCTGCCATGATGACAATGGAGTAAACCCCTGGACTGTAGTAGCCCCAATTAACTACTATCATTTATAAGAGTTGGTGTAGTCATGGTGTCTCTTCACAGCAATAGAAATCTTAACTAAGACAGTTGGATCATTGCTGTTAACATTAGATAGATAAGGCATATCAAGCACACAGCATGTGTGTGCTAATATGGAGCAAGATTCCCAGAATATGGAGCTATTATCAACCACGGTCACTCTTCATGTCTTCCTCCCATGGATAGGGACCTACACTAAGGATTTCAAATACTTGGCTAAGTGAATAAATCCTCTTCTTCATTTCCATATGTCAATTTATTTCTTCAAATGCTTTGAGTTTATCTGCTCCTTTCTGAGCCTCAATAGTTTCTCGTATCTTCAAGTTTAACTCAATTGACCTTACTGCCAGTGCTAACACCTCACTAGTTTAAACTAGTTAAACACTTTTTAAAATGTAAACTTGTCATGGAACAAAAGCATACACAAAAAAGCACAAGCCATAGCTTTAGATCTTCGTGAGTTTTCAAAAGTGAAAAATACATCCTCACAAGTCATTAGCAAAATGAAGAAACAGAACATTAACCTTAATGTTTTTTTGGTTACTCCCCCTTCCCAAAATGAAATTATTTCCCTAATTTAGAATACCAGAGATTAAGGCTGGGCAGTGGTGGCACATGCCTTTAATCCTAGTACTTGGGAGGCAGAGGCAGGTGAATTTCTGAGTTTGAGGCCAGCCTGGTCTACAGAGTGAGTTCCAGGACAGCCAGGGCTACACAGAGAAACCCTGTCTCAAAAAGAGTCAAAAAAAAAAAAAACCCCCAAACCCCCAAACCAAACCAAACAAACAAACAAACAAAAACAAAAACAGAGATTAACTTTTCTTGTTTTGGATTTTTATGCTTGTGTCTGGCTTTTTTGATAAATATTACTTTTATGAGGTTCACTTGTTTTGTTGTTTGCATCTATGGGTTTTTATTTCTCACTGCTATATAATGTATGCTTTTATCCATCACCTCATTGGTGAATATGTGGGCATCCTTTAGTCTCCAGCCTAATAGCAATAACAAGCAATGTCTCACCGAGCCTTCTCTGCATGGTTCACACTAGAAAGATTGAATTGGAGAGTGTCAGGGTTCTAATGTCTCCCTCCACAATTCATGCTGAAATTAGTTGAAATTTTATTGCTGTTTCAACAGTATTAAGAGTTAAGACCACATAAGGCCCCAGGCCTTGCCAGGGCTACTTAAAAAGACTCTGTCTCAAACAACAAAGACCCATAGCTGGCCATTCTCATTCAAAAGAGGCCATCTTTACTATTTGAAGTCTTGGACACATTCACTATGGTTTTCTACTGTAGCTGCCCTATTTCTCCAGTTGGATTTTCAATAGCAAGTCAGCCGAGAGCAGGTTGTAATCTAACTATAACATCAGTAACAACTACTCTGCTGTCTGGAACACAACCCAGAGAATCACTCACAGGACTGAGGGGGTACATAGCTCTGTGCTAGCAACGTCAACCAAAGTTGCCCCACTGCCTGGAAGGGAAAGTCTGATGCCAACAGGATCTCAGGTTTACTACTTAAGCCTTTCTCGGCTCCAGTTTAGCTTATTTGTAGAACAAGGATGAAAACAGTAACCAACCTAGGTGCTTGGGAAATCCACAGTGAACAAAAAGGCAGGAAGACCTCTGTCTTCTTACGGGGTATAATTTAGTGGGGACAGACACACAAAAGCAATGGAAGTAAAAGAACAGGTTAATGGTGCCTTAGTTTCCTTTTCTGTTGCTGTGATCCAACACTCACTCTGACAAAATCAACTCAAGGCAGCAGGAGCTGAAAGCAGCTAGTCACACCACATCCCTGTCAGAAGGCGGAGGGCCATGCACGGCATGCTACTTCTTAGACCTTTCTTTACTTACACAGCCCAGGATCCCAGTAAGGGAACCAATGGGACCACCCACAATAGGCATTCAGTCTTCCTACCTCAATTAATGCAGTCAAGATAATCCCCAAAGGCCTATGTCCCAGGGAATTCTAGATTCTGTCAAACTGAGGCTACCCATCTAAGATGGTACATTAGCAATCTAGTGCTGTGTAACAAATGAGCATCTTAAAGCAAGAAATGTCATCTCTTCTGGTGTCTTCAGTTAAGAACTGGAAGCAGCAGCTTTCTTAGGTCGTTCGCCTGGGGTTTTGACATGCAGATGCAGACAATGTACTAACAGTCACTCGAACACTCCACTACAGTTGGACTATTGGAAAGTATACCTGAGGGTGAGTTGTTGTGGCTGGAGACCTCCATTTCTCATCAAAGTAATCCTGGGGAGTCCCTGTATGCCTTGACTTGAATGTGAACTCTCAAACTGAACCCAATCCCCTGCCCCCCAGATTGTTCTATCAGGTATTTGGTCATGGCAGTGAGAAAAGTAACTCACCAAATTGATCAAGAGAATCAGGGTCATTGTTACTGCCGGGAGAAACCTGACCATATTCCATAGGTTTTTAGAAGGAAGATTTTGGAGCTGGGGGCTAGAGAAGCCCTAGAAGGCTGTAGGCTGAGCTTAAGGGGTGAGCCCACTGGGAGTGAGGAAGAAAGACGAAGGAAATACAGCCAGGAAGGCTGTGATCATGAGGTTCAGGGACTAGTCTTGTTATCGTCTGAAAAAGAAACTGGCTTCATTTTGCCTCCGTCCCGAAAACCGGAATCAGGGGGAATTAAACCATAACAGGCTGGTTTGTTTGATAGGAAAAATTTTAAATTGCATGCCATTCAGGTCTGTGGCATGGCTTTACTGTTGATTGTTCTTGGCCAGATTTCCAGTGGGAGTGAGCAGGAAGTGAAGCCCAACGGTATGAAAAAAGAAACGTAATGAAAAGAGGTAATGAAAAGAGGGAGGGAGGGAGGCTTGAAGTTGAGATTAAGGCAGGTGTGGATGTAGTGTCAGTAAAGGGTAACGAGACTGGTGTGATCCAAGAGCCCTGCCTCCTATACACACACTTCACAAAGACAGTAGGAAAGATGCTGTACAAACAAGACTCTGCCCCTGGAGAGCACCGGGGTATAACAATGCAAACCCAGTTTAAGAACTTTCACTTGAAATGCGCTCCTGAACAACGAAAAAAAAACATTCTGGACAGCCGAAAGTGTTTTGTTATGTTTGGCGGCAGAGATAGAGAAAGGTTTCTGTAGATTGTGGTGCAGGAGGCCCAGTTATCATCTGGCAGTAGAACTCGCCATTGTCTGTGTGGTGTTGTTTCTGTAGACACACAAGATATAAGCATGAGGGCAAACATTATTGGGGACTGAGCTGCAGTTCCAGGAAGCTTCCAGAACCAGGCAATGTGTGACAGGCTCAGACTCCTTGCTTGGAGCTTGGTGTATACGGCCGTGAGGGCGAAGCCTAGGATGCACTAGAGATCTTAGCATATGGGAGATGCCAGAAACACAGAACATCTACCAACAAAAGCTGCAGACATTGAGTGCAGCTGATCCAAGGGAATGGTCATCTGTGATGTGGGCTGTAGGGACAGCGCTAACCAAGCCCGTTGGAGCCCAGATGGTGCCATGATGTTGGAATTCCAGCTGCCAGACATGGTGCTGCAGGTTTGGTATTGGCCTTGCTGAATTTCAATCTTGCTTTGGTCCAGTATTTCCTTGCTACTTTCCTTTTAGGAAGGAGAATCACATTGTGCCAAAATTTTGCTTTTCTATATTATAGGGGCCTGCAGCCAGGAGTTTATCTTTATAACTGCATTGGGAATGTTAATTCTATAAGGATGCTAGAAGTTTGGCTCAGTGTACTTGGTATTATGAGATGGCTGAGCCCATGGAAACCAAGTATGAATGTCTTGGCTTGAGCATATGTGTCTCAAGGCTCAGTCCCCAGCTGTAGCTCTGTTTTGGAGAGTTGTGAAACTTTTGGAAGGTGGTGCCTAGCCAGAGGAAGTGGCTTGAGGGTTATAACCAGGTCTCATTCTCTTTCTTTTCTCTGTTTTCTGATCTGCCGAGATATGAGAGGCAGCAACCTCAAACCCCTGTCACCACAGCCACATAATGGCAAACTGTGAGCCAAAATGCATGCTTCACTGAGTTACTCTTATTAGGTATTAGGTTTTGTTAGGGAATCGTGGTACAAGGCAAGAGTGAAAAGCCAGGTTTATAGAATCCAGCCTTGGCTGTCAATCATTTCTGAAACATGGCTACTGTATTGAAATTTTCCAGGGAAACAGCATTAATATAAAAAATATCTGCTCTCTCTCTCTCCCCTTCTCTCTCCTCCCATCCATCATCTATTTCTTTATCATCCATCCATCCATCCATCCATCCATCCACCCATCATCTATCTATCCACTGCCCTACCTACCTATCTAGCTCACACAGCTATGGAAGCAACAAAACAAACAAACAAAACCAACTCATGATCTATCACTGGCAGGCTGGAGAACATGTGATAGCATTATTCAACCCTAGTCTGAAACTCTGAGGATAGAGTCATGGGGGGGGGGCAATGGTATAAATCCTTACCTGAGCCCAAAAGCCTGAGAACCAGGTGTGCCCTATAGCAAGTTCAAGGCAGAAGATAATGGATGCCTCAGCTCAGGCAGGAAAGGAATTTGACCTTCTCCAGTCTTCCTGTTCTATCTCAAGGGACTAGATGATGTCAGCCCAGGCTGAAAAGGGGAGATGTCCTTCACTAAGCCTCCTAGACACAAGTGCTAATCTCAACATTTAGTGGTTCAGTGGAGAAATTCTCAAATGCTAATGCAATCCAGAAATAGTGTTTTATCAGCTGTTTGGGCATCCATTTACAGTGCACTCAATTTGATACACAAAACCAACCACCATAATTAAAATAAGCCATCTCTATGTAGCGTGGGAATGAGCTGCAAGCAAGTGAACACCAAGTGATAGGAAGCTCTAGGAATGTCTTTGAGGATGCCAATCACAGATACTTCGAAGTGCTAAAGACCTGATATTGAGGCCAGATAGAGCAAATAGGAAACCCAAGGCCCCTGTGATGGAAGACAAGATCAAAACAAAGAAAAGAAAAGACAAAAGAGGCTACAAGTGATAAGGGCAGAAAATACAGTGTTGACACACCCAGAACTCCCAGCCACCTTCTCCTAGGCTCCTTTCAGCATTAGCTGTACCTCTGGTTTAAAAAGGAAACCTCTCCTTGATGCTACAGGTCAGTGTGAATCCAAAAGTTTCCATACAGATTATGTACCATGATAGATGTATCACATGGTAAGATGAATGAGAAGCATCCCCAAGGGAAAACAATTATGTGCCTAATTTCTATGGTCATTTTCTATTACCAACCCAGGTTTGGTAACACTCTTTGCTCTCTTGCTAGCACTCACTCACCTTCCATAGGCCAACTTCGGCAAGACAAGAGGGCGATGAAGGCTGTTTGTTACGTGTGTAATGAGTCCAGGAGGGAGAAGCTGGCCCAAATGTTCAGGCAACCATAGGTTCTGTGGCTGTGCACAGGCTTCAAGATCTGTGGAAGCTGCCCTGACACATGGTCCTTTTCCTACATTACTCTTCCTAGCCTCCCTTTCAGGATGTCCACTTCTAGCTTTTGCCTCATGCCCATCCACAATGATAGTTATCCCCTGATGAGCTGGGTCATCTGTCCCTTTCTCATTGGGCACCACTGGTCCAATTTTTAATGGATTAAATCTCCTGGTTTCTCCTCAAAATCTAAAATAACTCATGAAAACAATCACGTACCTGACACAGATGATGTAAGAAGACAGTGTTCTTCTTGACCTTGTGTTAAGCCCGCTATGACTCCTATTGTCCAGATGGATTTGTGCAGTAGCATGCTGAAAACCATCCATAGGAATTTTCAGCCATAGAAGTTTATTAGATATGTGGGTTTGGTCTGTAACCTCACACAGCCATGCAGAGTGGAACACATGCTTTTGAGTTGCAGCATTGATGTTTCAACACAGCAGCAAATTCTTAAAAACTTCCCAGTAATGAAAGAAATCCTAAAATAATAACTATTTGAGAATTCACCTGTTCATGTAAAAACATTCTTACATCCAATCTGAGATACTGTCCCCTGAAATAGAGTTCCATCTACAATGGCAAGAAAGAGTGACCTTGATGGATTTAGAGATTGCAAATGTTTTGAATTCAGTTATAAGTTCCAAGATACAACTGGGAAGAAATCACAATGGAGCTGACACCTCTACTTTTAAAATCATCCCATTTTCATCATTTTATCATAAAATAAAGTTTAAAGACACATCAAAATAAAACAGAGCTCTTCAAGACAGCAAGGCTCCTGCTGTTAAAGAACCTCTTCCTGGGAAGATGAGGGATGGGTAAGAATATCGACGTGAAAGAGAAAACACTGAGCTGTAACCAAGAGTGTAGGTGTTTGGGGAAGGCCTTAGGATATCACATAATAGCGAATATCTAACTAGTAGGGGGAGAGATAACCACACCAACCACACCAACAGCCAGGGGTTAAGCAGCCTGTGTAGAAGCAGCAGAAGGCTTCCCACAAGGCCAGGGTGGAGAGACTCAGTTAACAGCAGGGAAGGTAATGAGTTAGCATCAGAAAGAAGGCAGGGGCACCAATAGCATCGATAGCATCGATTGCAGGTACCAGCCACTCAAATCCAAGGCCTAGATGCTGCCGCACATGATGGGCACAGAAGGAGGGCATTCATTTGCTCCTCCCATACCACTCATGCGAAATCACTGACCTAGTAGTCTTAGGCCTATACCGGTGAGCAACAGCACTGTTGCAGAGAGACTCTAGAACCGGAGAGGTGGGTACCAGCATGAGGATCTGTGGTTAGATCTCCCAACAGCACCCACAACAAACCAATTCAAACCAGAAAAGCTCCGTTCAGGTCTGCCATGGAACCTTCGGAAGTTAAATGATGTTATAGCCACTGTGCATTTTGAGCTAAGAACCCAAACCAACAAGCCTCACTTTCACTAACATACTCCATGGTAATAAAAAACAAACAAACAAAAAACCAACTTCCACTTCAGCATTAAATATATACTTTTTGCTAGATTACTGAGGTTCTTTTTGTGTTGAGATCTTGCCATTCAGCTAATTGTAATTCTTGATAAGCTCTCTCCTTCATGAATGTCGATGTGCTCAGTAACTACAGCCAGTTGAGTGGCACGCTCAGGATGTTCTCTGTTGGTGTGATTACCTTTCACGTTTTACAATAAGAGTAAAGGAAAGGAGACCAGGAGTCCCCAGGCCTGTAATAGGTATGAGAGATAGAGCTCTCCCTTGATACTTACAGCAGCCCTATGAGGTACAGTCTCCATGTCACTGGAGGGCAGAGAAGGTGGCTAACTAGTGTGGGAAGAGTGCGCTCATTTTTACTGTAAGTCTTTAAAGTTTTCTGACCAGAAGAAGCAGTCAGAGAGAATCCAGACCAGACTTACAAAAGAATAAACCTTTTGAAGCTTGTCCTCTCTCAGTGTTCAGAATAGCTTCACAGGTGATACCAAAAGCCTAGAAACTCATTCTCTTTCCAAATTGGCTAAGAATGTATTTTTCTTCCTTTTTAACTGGCTATCATTGTGTGTGCACGTGTGCGTGCGTGCGTGTGTGCGTGTGTGTGTGTGTGTGTGTGTGTGTGTGTGTGTGTGCGTGCACGTGTGCGTGTGCGCATGCGTGTGCAGTGTACCTGTGGCGGTCAGAGGAAAACTTTATGGCATCTTTTCTTTCCTAGATTCACATGGTTCCAGGGATTGAATGAACAAAGGTCACATGGCTTGCAAAACAAGAATATTTACCCACCGGGCGGTGGTGGCGCACACCTTTTATCCTAGCACTTGGGAGGCAGAGGCAGGCGGATTTCTGAGTTCGAGGCCAGCCTGGTCTACAGAGTGA
>NW_022196897.1:47193663-47202999 GCF_008632895.1 Mastomys coucha
AAAAAAAAA
The DNA here is from genome assembly GCF_008632895.1 of Mastomys coucha. Classification (NCBI taxonomy): domain Eukaryota; kingdom Metazoa; phylum Chordata; class Mammalia; order Rodentia; family Muridae; genus Mastomys; species Mastomys coucha. Next base: position 47,193,673 of record NW_022196897.1, read on the forward strand.
AAAAAATTTACCCACTGCACCATCTCACTGGTGCAACAACAACAAAACTATTTTAAAAAAATAGTCTGGCATGGTAGAGAGCTAAGTGGGAGTTCAGGTATCCCAGAATACGAGGGGGTGCCTAAGGAGGACTCAGAGTTCGTCCAGATTTTGAAGAAGCTCTAGTCCAGCCTTAGACAAAATTAAAGCACAAATCCGAATGGTGTGAAACCGCCCATCTTGCTTCTGCTCCTCAGAGAGGCAGCCGACAGCCTAACTGGTCGTTCGTACAGGAACCCAGGAAAAGAGCTTTGCGAGCTCTGAGCAGCTCACTGTGCTAGGTCTTCAACACCCAGGGCCTTTAAAATACCCCGCTGTCCTCAGACTTCACACAGAAATTTATTTAAAATGCAGTGAAATCCAGTGGAGGCAAAAAAAAAAAAAAAAAAAAAAAAAAAAAAAAAAAAAAAACAAAAAAACAAAAAAAACCAAAAACCTCTTGCATAATCCTGTTACTGAAGCCCACACAAGTATCCACTTAGTTCTTGTTTACTTTGCTCCTTCATTCTCGGAAACATTTGGTAGTGTTTTTTTGGAAGGAACTCTCCCCCCAGGGTTTCCCCATTAACATTTTTTTTTTTTTGACGTGCCTCCACGGAAAGCTTGTTTAAAGAAAAACACGTGCTTGGTGGAATTGTCTGTTTTCCTCAGGGGGTCATTTTGTAAGTGACTAATTATGTCTAATTTTTTCAGATGCCACTGTATATCAGCCGACCAAAGGTTTCTCTAAATCGCAGTGTTTGTAGTGAGATCCAAGCCTGGCTTTCCTCCCTCTTGATGCAGGGGTTATTTGGCTGAACTCTTTTCCTCTTTTAACAACTTGCCCACTAGCCACGGGACAGGGCCTGTTTCCTCCCTCCACCCCCAGGCCTCACCCCTTCCCTGCAGCCACCCTTTGAAGACTCTAAGTTCCTCTGCCCTCTAGCTAGTTAACCGTCTGGGGGTGGGGGGTCTGAGCTGAGGATGCAGACACGCTGGAAGTGGAGGGTCCTCGGCTTTGGCCTTTCCCCCGGGTCTGGCTCTCCGAAGACACCCAGCCAGAGAGATGGTTGCGGGATGGTCTGAGGGCGAGGCATGCGGGCTGCGGTGGGAGCTGGGACTCTGCGCTCTCGCGGGGCGCGGCAGGGGCGGCTTACCGGCGACGATGGCAGTGGCAAGGCTCAGCAGCAGGAGCGAGGACCGCGCTGCGTGGGGCATGACTGCGCGGCGCCGAGAGCGGGCGGGGGGGCGGTGCTTTGTCGGGCGCGCGGAGCTCCCAGTTCAGACGCGACGCCTCCCACTCGAGGCGGGGGAGTGGAGCCCAGGGTCGCACTGCTGGGACGCTCAGATTCCCAACTGGCTGGCACGCCGCAGATTCCAACTTCTCTTCGTTAAAGATAAACCTCCCATTTGAACTGAAATAATCTCAGACTTTCTAAAATGTTACAAAAATAGAGCTTCCCGTAATCCTTGGGGCAGTTTCTCTAAATGTTAGCATCTTACGTAACTTCAGTGCAAGGATCAGAACCAGGAACGAGCATTGGTGGAGCATTGTTGACTAATCCACAGCACTTGTGGCATTTGACAATTATTTTTGTTCTAGGGACCAATCCAGGAACAAGCACATTTGGGTTTGTCTGATGTTTCTCAGTAGAGTTGTTTGTGCCCCTTTGGCAAGAGTCATACATACAGAAGGGACAAAGATTGATGGACTTTGGTTATTTAGTGAAGGTGGTGTCACCAACCATAATCTCCCTTTTCACAATCGCCTCCCAGTGGACTATGTCTCTTAGAAACTATTTCTCTGCCACTAGGAAAGGTTTTTGGGATGGGAGATAGAAGCATAAGTTAAAGCAAGGACTATGGGATGGGACAGCTAACAATGCCTTTTGAAAAAGCCACCGGGAACATAATGCTATGGGGGGGAAGGGAGGGAGAAAGGGGGGAGAGAGGCAAGGAGAGGGGGAGGGAAAGAGGGAAGGAAGGAGAGAGGGAAAGAAGGAAAGAAGGAGAGAGGAAGAAAGGGAGGGAAAAAGGGAGGAAGGGAAGGGGAGGGAAAGAGGGAGGGAGGGAGGAAATTTTTAATGGAGTTACCTTACAAAAGGGAAAGAGAATAGACACCACCTAGCAAATAAAACTCCAGTACCAAGAACGGGTACTTCTTGAGTTGTTGCCAATGGAATCTCATAAAGCTCCAAGAACTACAGGTTATTGCTAACGGTCTTGGCTATTTTCAGAACTTGTTGGTAAGCCCCTGTTGCTGAAGACACCACATAGCTGAGTCAGATAAGGTGGAAAAATCAAGGTGGCACTAATTGGAAGCTTCGTCTATACCAGTCAGCTTTCATAGGGCTGGGAAGTGCTTGCTGTGCACACGAAAGCAGGAGAAAATACCTTTTTCTCCTCCATTAGTATATACAGCAAACACCTCTATCTCATCCAGATAGAAACCTTGCAAGCTACAGCAATGATGGGCCCAATAAGATATGCTTATTGCTGTGGTAGTGGCATGAATGTTACAAAAGTGACCAAGCAGTTTATGATTGGATCTAAGGCCTATGTTGGATCTAAGGCCATACCTGGCACTGTGCCAAGAACCTGTGATTAAATAGATCACAGTCCCTAAGGGGGAATACAATGCTATTATTCTGTTAAATGAACATAGTATTAAAGTAATTCCTAGAGACTTGCTGCTTTGCCCATAGATGAGTGTATCTCTCAACCCTCATCAGAGAAGCTTCTTCAGTTGATAACAGTTAATAGAGACCTTCCATTGGTCAATGTGCAGAAAATAAGAGACTGTGGAGGATGTGGCCCTAAGTGGGATTTGCATATCACACCCCTCCCCTCAAGGTTTTTGAATCTTTGGGGAGGAAAGGTCAGAAAGATAGTAAGAGTCAGAGCTGGTAGATAGCGTCAAAGACACTGTCTTCCGGACACAGCTGCAGACACTCACGTAAACTCACAGGGATTGTGACCACATGCATAAGATGTATGAAAACTCAACCCAGACACATTCCACTGGTGGATACCGTCAAGGACACTGTATTCTGGACACAACTGGGCAGCCGCACAAGTAAACTCACAGAGATTGGGACCACATGCACAAGATGTATGGATGTATGAAAACTCAACCTAGACAAAATCCCACCACTGAGGTGCTGGCTGGGCACAGACTTCTCACCAGTGGATGAGGCTTCTAATAGTAATGAGAAAGGGGAAGTCAATTCCCTTTAAAGATGCGGCCCCCTAGTTGGTTGACCATAATCTATGTCAGGCTTCACTCCCAAAAAATAGTAGGGCAAACTCCAATTGGGCTTTGATGGAGAGGATGAAATAAAGAAAGCTACAAGTTGGGTAAAAAGGGAGGAGGGTGGAGTGGATGAGTGTGAGAGGAACAGGGGAGTGAATATAACTGTAGTGGTTTAAATGTGCTTGGCCCAGGGAGTGGCACTATGAGGATATGTGGCCTTGCTGGAGAAAGTGTGTCACTGTGGGAGTGGGTTTTGAGACCCTCCTCCTAGCCACATGGGAGTCAATTCTTCTCCTGTTTGCCTTCAGAACAAGATGTAGAACTCTCAGCTCCTCCAGCACCATGCCTGTCTGGACATGGTTGTGCTTTCTGCCATGATGATAACCTGTAAGCCAGCCTCAATTAAATGTTGTCCTTTATAAGAGTTGCCTTGATCATGGTATGTCTTCACAGCAGTAAAAACCCTAACTTAGACAATAACCTCAACACATTGTACAGAATTCTCAAAGAACTAATGAAATGCTTTCTAAAGTCCATTTCGTTTGTCTGTGATAAGGACTATGCATGCCACTTTGGACTCAGGCTCCTGTACTGAGTCCAAGTGCTGGCACTACAGGCTAGTTCTTTAACTACGCTTTTATAAATGATGCAACTATACCTTAACCCAGGGGGGTTCTGCAACTGGCAACAGGAACTAGAACAAGCAAGGCCCCTTGTGTAAGCCTCATGTCATTGGCATCATTGTATAAAATCAAGACAAGGGGCTGGAGAGAGATGGCTCAGCAGCTTAGAGCACTTCCAGAGGTCCTGAGTTCAATTCCCAGCAAACCACACGGTGGCTCACAACCATCTGTAATGGGATTTGATGCCCTTTTCTGGTGTCTCTGAAGACAGTGGCAGTGTAGTCATATACAAAAGATGAAAAAAAATGCCAACAATCTGTGACTTATTTGAAAAAAAACAACCAAGTCAAACTCAATATAAAGAAAACAAGCAACAGGCAGAGCTGAAAGATACTTCTTACTCAAGAAGATAATAGAGAGCAAATGAGCTTATGAAGAGATGCTCTGGGTCATGTCATTAGAGGATTGCCAATGAAAAGCAAGAATGACTCAAATCCCAAATGTTAATTGGGTCCCCAAAATTACAGGAGACTCCACACATAAGACACTGAGGCTCTTTGCCCCCAGTTGGTTTTGATTGGTAAATAAAGTTCCTGGTGGCTAATGGTTGGGCAGGGAGACAGAAGTGAGACTTTTAGGTTTCCCGGGGCAAGGGACAGGGGTGGGGATGGAGGTGGGGGTGGGGGAAGGCTAGAGCAGCCATGCCAGGAAATGAGTAGCTTCCAGGCCTGAGATCTGCAGAAGAGAGAGCATAGTAATCATGTAAGAGCCTGGAAAGAGTGGCCCCAGGTTCCCTTATCCATTACTGGGTCTAGGGTAACAATGATGGAATATAGATTTTAGTAAGTAATAACTCAGAAACATCGGAGGGAGGTATTAGCCACATGGAGGGTTGGAAGTGGCTCAGCCATTAATCCACTTAAGGCATATTAAAATATAAGGCTCTGTGTGTGTGTGTGTGTGTGTGTGTGTGTGTATGTGTGTCTTTTATTTAGGAACCCAGGCCATTGGGATGGGTATCAAGGAACTTGTGCCACAGCTGCTGGGTCATTTTGAGTAGAGATTAATTGGCAACTGCAACAAATGTGGATTGGTTTTATGTTCAACTAATTTTCAAAGACATCTTAGACACAGGATAGAATTGACAATCTAATAAGCTGACCTAATTTAAGCTGTGACCTACTTCAGCTGGAGTTTTTGCTTTATCATTTGAACTAGAGAAAGGCACATTCTCTCCTTAGGCGGCTCTGGTACTCTGCCTCTTTTTTCACGCTAAGACATGAGACATCATCACTTACTGCCTCTGTGGGAGACCGCATCATCTACTGAAACCCATCACTCTCCATCTTCCTCTCTAATTATTTGTCCCAACTTAATTCTTTCTCGCTCCCTTCTCTCCCCTCTGGTCTTGCTCCATCCCTCGCCTCATTTTCCACAGCCTTCCATTTCTCTTTTATTCCTGTCTGCTTCCATCCTTTTCTTCTGCTGCACCATTCACCAAGATCTCAGCCTGAGTTGCTTGGTCTTCAGTCTCCAGCCCCCTCCACCCTCATATTGCAACAACTAAGGACAGCAAGAGAAAGTCCATTCTCCCAACACCTGTCGTTATCCATGCATCTCGGGCTCTGTGTGCCTCTTCTGTAATCCCCCTCTTCTTACCTTAGTCATTGTGCTCTCCCAGCCCTCTCATTGTACATGCCAAACACTTTCTTACTGTCACTGAGTTAAGGCTTTGTCTGCTTTCTCATAAGAATCTCTTACATCCTGCTGAGCAAGAAAACAGAGTCCACTGACTACCAGCTAGAGACAAACATCTTCAAATGCATATCTGCAGCTCTTCCTCTGTAGCCCCAGAGAGGAAGATATGCTTCCTCATCTCAGGCAAGCCCAGTTCCTCTTTTTGTAAACTGAGAACCAACTCTCTTGTCTCATCTTCTCCAACATTTTCTTCCATCGACAATTCCCATCTTCTCAGCATCAATTGTTCTTTGAGACTGGGTTTCCCCTCCTCCTGTTTTCTCTTTTGTTGTTGTTTTGTTTTTCTTTGCTTTGTTATTCCAAGACAGTGTTTCTCTGTGTAGCCCTGGCTCTCCTGGAACTCTGTAGACCAGGCTAGCCTCAAACTCAGAGATCCACCAGCCTCTGCCTTCTGAGTGCTGAGATTAAAGGAGTGTGTCACTATCACCCAGCCCTCTCCTATGTTCTGAACCTGTGGACTTGCCCTGATGCTACATGTTTTTAATTCAATCACTTAGGGAACAGGAGGATAAGGGGTTTGAGACCAGCCTTGGCCACAGTAGTGATATCCTGTCCAAATAAACCAAGGGCAGGGGGCTGTAGTTCAGTGGTAACTGAACCTGTGTAGCATGTTCAAGGAAGTTCCCGGATTCTGTCCTCATTACTGCAGAAACAAATCCTTACTTTCCATCTCTTTTGGAAGGAAGGAAGGAAGAGAGGAAGGAAGGAAGGAAGGAAACAGGAAGGAATGAAGGAAGGAAGGAAAGAAGGAAGGAAGTCTCAAAGCTGCTAGGGACCAGCCTTCTCCCTCTATGGCCTATCTCCACTAGACACAACGTTCTTAGAATATACTTCTCAGAATACTTCCATACTTCCACTGTATCTCTCAAAATTTCCCATTTCCCATTTCTAAATTCTTTCTTTTTGGCTCACTTCCTGGGAACTCTGGCTCCACTCTGGTGCTGGATTTCTACTGACTGGGCTCAACCCTGGTTTCCCAATAGCTATATTCTCCTGTTTGAGCTCTCTGTTGTTTTGTAAACACTAACTGGAGGCTACTTTCTAGTAAAAGGCTCATTAGCCTGGGGAATCAACCTGACCTAGCACTGATTATCAATCTACATTAGGTTCAGGGAGGAAATGACCAAGACCTGAAATAAGACAGCTAGTGACTGGCATTTGCCCTTCTTGTTAAAAGTCTAGGTAAAACTGAGCAAGATGATGAAGAGGGTTGGGGGATGACTTCTGGGTTTCTAGTTTGGATTCAAAAATGATACCTACTTCATATTAACTAACATAAATGTAACTGGTTGGGAAAATGGAGTAGCTTCTCAAATTCTACTTGTGATTAGCTTAGCTCAGGGGAAACAAAGAAATGTATGAACACTCAGTTTGTGGGGGTGTATAGTGAGAATGTTTTAATTAGATACTCAGAGAATTGTAGTCAGGTGTACAGATCATCAGTTTTATGTTGTGATCAGGCTAAGATCCCCCCTCTGAGTCAGTCTACATTGTGTAAAACGGAAAGCTGGTGAGGATGTAATTGAACAAGAGGACCGTGTTCCAGCCCCAGCACGCAGCAGAACTCGGCAGCTTTGGCCGTGTGATCCTGGCTTTAGAGTAGAGGATAGAAGAAAGGGGTTATACAACTAAAGAAAGCCAACGAGGCTAGGCATGTGGCAGGGGTGTTCCAGAGAGGCCATTGTAAGAAGCTGTGAAGGCGAAGCCTGGAGACCACACGAGGCTAAAGATCCCAGAGCCATGAAATACCTGTAGAGGAAAGTTGTTAACGGGGAAGTTTGTTGTAGTCAACAATGGTGAAAGGAGTCAAAGATCTGAAGGACATTTTGCCATCAGACACGGAGATGCAGAGTTTGCAGTTTGCCTTGCTGATTTTTCAGTCTCGTTTTGGTCCAGCCTTCCCTCACTCTGCTCCCTCTCCTACCTTATGGAAGGGTAATGTATGTCCTGTGCCATTTTATGTTGGAAGTATGTGATCTGCTTTTTATTTTTATTTTACAGGGGTTATATTTAGGAGATGGCATGAATCTCAGGAGAGACCTTGAACTTTGGACCGTTAAACAAGTTTGAGATTGCGATAGACGATAGGGACTTTTGAAATTGGACTGAATGTATTTCTGCATTATAACTATAAGCCTATTGGGGCCGGGGAGTAGAATGGGGTGGTTTGACTAGGTATGGTCCCCATAGTCTCATGTGTTTGAGTGCTTGGCTTATAGAGAGTGGCACTCCTAGGAGGTATGGCCTTGTTGGAGGAAGTGTGTCACTTTGGAGGCAGGCTTTGAGGTCTCATATATATTTAAGTCTGGTCAGTGTGACACACAGTCTATCCCTCCTGTCTTCAGATCAAGATGTAGAACTCTTGGCTCTTCCAGCACATGTCTGCCTGCAAGCTGTCATGCTTCCCACCATGATGATAACAGACTAAACCTCTAAAACTGTAAGGCCAGCCCTAATTAAATGTTTTCCTTTAAAAGAGTTTCTGTGGTCTCTTCATAGCCATGAAACCCTAAGATACACACATACATACATACATACATACATACATACATACATACAAACATACATACACACAACACATACATGCTGTGCGATGAGTGATAGATGATCTAAGAGTGTTAAAGAAACTGAGCTCAGGGGCTGGAGAGAAGGCTTAGAGGTTGTGTGCTACCATTTTAGAGGACCTGAGGTTGGTTCCCAGCATCTCCTGGGAAGTGCACAGTGCCTGTAATGCCCAAACCAGGGAATCCAAGACCCTGTTCTAGCCTCTGCAGCCACCTACATTCATGTGCACAGTCCAACACATATGCATAATAAAAAATGAAGTTTTAAAAAAATTGAGATTGCGAAGTATGAACATGTTTGCCTCAAACAGAACTATGAAGGAAGCAGAAAGTATCTGGCAAACGGTTGCCATGGAAACTGCTGTGCCTTGTGACGTAATGTTTAGTACAGTTTGACACTGTGAGTGGACACAAATATGTTTGTCTATGTTTATGACATAGTGCTTTCATAATGACTTGGTGTACAGTCTTTCATTTGAGAGCAAATTCGAATTTCTCTTCCTAAACAGGATACAGTTACTGCATGAACTAATAGCAATGAGGTCTCTGCCTCAGCCAGAGGGTCTTAGTGTAAAAAGCAGCCTAAGATGAGGGATTAGGGAGCTCCAGCAGTCTCTGGGAGATCTCAGCAACAGAGTCAGGCATGGGGCCTTCTACGAATATAAAAGTCAAAAAAATTGGTTTTGATTTTGTTTTTATTTCTTTTCTTTATCTGGCCATGGTGACGCATGCCTCTCAGGAGGCCGAGGTAGGTAGGCAGAAGTTCGAGGCTAGCCTGGTCTATAGAGTTCAGGACAGCCAGGGCTACACTAAGAAATCATGTCTTAAAACACACAAACAAAAAACCCATGCCAATGCAGCAACCATTTAGTAGGGAGAATTTCCAGAGACTGTCTGAGGAAAGGGGAAGGGAAAAGGAGAAAGAAGGAGGGAATGTTAGGACCACTTCTATATTTGTTCTCTATGAGTTATTTTTTTTTTAATTTCCAATTTCTCATATTATTGGATTTCAATCGATTAGGATATGTTGGTCATATTAATTCTCAAATTAATATATTAAAAAAGTAATTGTCACTTCCTGTTGTTTTTGTTGTAAGAGGTGGAATTAGGT
>NW_022196897.1:47204296-47211826 GCF_008632895.1 Mastomys coucha
GGAATCCAAGTCACTGGGCTGGCGGAGTTCCTGTGTGCCTGGTCCCGCTGGTCCCAGTTACTCCCAGTCTCTCTATGAGTTTTTATTGGCTCCACTGACTTGCCTTTTTAGGGATCTGGCTTTCAAAGACAAATTCGCCTAGACTTTACGCAGTAACTACGTCAAGGAAGGCTGGAATGGGGAATGGGTAGGGTAGTCTTAAGTTGTTGAGGCAGCTGGTATTGGGAAATGGGGGAAAAACCACTAGGGGGCAGTTCTGGCCTTGTTGAGAAGGGCTTTCAAGTACATCATCTATTGGATCCCTGGAAATGTGCTTTTGAACTCTGGAGCAAGTGCACTGGATCTTCTAAGAGGAGCGCAAAGAATGAAAATAAATATAACACAGATGGGATCCCTGCTGAGAGATGCTAAGAGACACTGAGGGTTTGAGGGATGGTTCTGTAAGAGTTCTCCGTGTGCAAGTATGAGGACCAGAGTTCAAATCCCAAGTACCCGTATAAAGAGACATACATGACTATGCATGTCTGAGACTCCAACATTTCTGGACAGAGACAAGTGTTTCCTTGGAGCTTGCTGGCTAACTCATCTAGACAAAATGGTAAGCTTTCAGTTTGCAAGATAAGCAGACAGACAGCAATAGAGGAAAACTCTTGATATCCTCTTTGGGTCACTTTCACATTCATGTACTCGTGCTAAACACACACACACACACACATACACACACAAACACACACCACATACACCACACACAAAAGAGACACTGAGCCAAGAAGATTAAAATCATTTAGAGATACAAAGATTTATTCTTTAAAAAGTGCTCACAAAGTCTTTAAATACCTTAACTTGCAATAGCTGGATACTTTCTCATCATACTAGACATGAGATACAATCAAACCTAATTTAGAGATGCTTTTGCATGCAAGGATCAACTCCGACAGTGTTAAAGGCAAGCCAACTTTACCATGGCAGCAGCCCATAATCAGAGCTGTGGTCACGTGGCATTGATTTAGTCCTTTGAAGAAACTCCTAGTGACTATTTAAAAGAGGCCTCAAGAAAAATATTTTAGGAAAGTTGTAGATTAAATTAAAAGAATAGAAAATTATTTACAACTTTATGATAGCATAAACATCTCAAGCAAAATAAATCTGGATCTTGTACAAAAATACTCTAAAGTATAAATATGAAACACTGAATAAAACAGTCACCATATTTACTGGACACTACTAGTAAAAATATATTCCAGATGCTCAAATTGAAATTACATCCACAAAATAATGTGTCACTAATCACTTAGGTTTTAAATATTTCCACATTTATCACAGAGTTCTGATTTTCATTGTATTAGAAACTGTCATTGTTTACAAATACAGAAGTAGCAAACAACATTATTCAAAGATCACTTTTATGTTTTGCTCAGGGAAAAAGGCAACAAAATAATACATTCATCAAAAGGTGATAGCTGCCTGCTGGAGGCAGTGGCACAGCCTTTGATCCCAGCACTCCGAAGGCAGAGGCAGAGGCAGGGGATCTCTGAATTGGAGCCCAAGCTGGTCTACAAAGCCAGTCCAGGACAGCCAGAACTCTGTTGCACTAAGAAACCATGTTTCAAACAAAACAAAACAAAGCAGAAACAAAAACAAAACAAAAAACTCCAGCCACCACCAACAAAAAGTTGATTTCCTATGTGAAATACATAAATTGTAAAAGCTTAAGTCTCATCTGTAATTGGGTCCTTGTAAAAAAGAAAATCATCACAGACATGCTGATTCAGCATGCCCAGTCAACTTAACAGTAACAGTCCCAACTTTAGGAAACATTAACTCTAAGTTAAAACAAACAAACAAACAAAAAAAAAAACAAAATAAAAAAACCCCACTGACTATAAGTAAAACAGAAATGTAACAATTAATTAATACCAGTATGAATACCTTTGAAATAATATAAGAAACATCTTTGAAGAAGCTCCGTTTTCTGTGTAAAAAATATGCCTTATTTTGTATTTTTCCCAGTGCCGTAAAAGGCTATTTTGAAGCATCATTAATCTCACTTATAGTTGAGTTTTTGCCTGAGGTACTAATTTTGCATTTGGTCAGATGCTCATAAAAGGTAGATGTGGAGCCTACTTGTACTGACAATTTTAATTTTCTATGAGGCTGTTACAATGCTATTAAAATATGTACATATCTATTTAGCAACTGCATTTTGTTTTTTTTTTACAGAGAAAATTCACATTAGCTAAATGTATCCCCCTGTAAACAATCCGAACATCCATTTTGGCTTTAAGTCCTCTCTGCTCCGTTGACAGACTCATTAGCACGCGGTTAGGGCATCAGCTGAGCAATGTATCCGCTGAATGCATCGCTAAGACTTCTACTTAAAAAACACAGTAAACACTGATTGCCGGACAATGCTAAGTGGCTCGTCTCGCTTCTGGAACATCCAGTGCCAGTGAACAAACTCTTGGAAGAAGTTAGTCGTGGAAAGAAGGGAGCATCACCTCGTCTTCGTTGGCTCCATGCTCATACCGAACTGAGGATAAGCCTGTCCAGCGGAAATGGGATCTTTGCAAGAGGAACCAAATCAGTCCGCTGATGAGCGCTAAGACACTCAATACGGCGAACAGGATGGCTATGCCTCTATAATCCGGGCCTGGAATCCATACATTGAAACATGGTAAGAAAAACACAATAGTCAAAGACGTGTGCCACCAGTGGCCGGCGCTCAATAATATTTTTACAGTTGTTTTATATATCAGTTCATGACAAAAACTAAAGTTCATACTGCAATTTCTTTCTTTTTTAAATATTATTTATTTTTATCTATATGAGTTCACTGTAGCTGTCTTTAGACACACACTAGAAGAGTTCATCAGATCCTATTACAGATGGTTGTGAGCCACCATGTGGTTGCTGGGAATTGAACTCAGGACTTCTGGAAGAGCAGTCAGTGTTCTTAACCACTGAGCCATCTCTCCAGCCCCATACTGCAATTTCATGAACATTTTAAATAGTTAGGTGGTTTTAAAGTTCTTTATAGCCAGGTGTAGTGGCACATGTCTTTAATCTCTGTCCTTGGGAGGCAGAGGCAGGCAAATCTCTGAGTTCAGGGCCAGCCTGGTCTACATAGTGGTGGTTCCAGGACAGACAGAGCTACATAGTGAGACCCTGCCTCAAAAAACAAACAAGGAAAAAAAACCAAAAACCCAAAAAAAACAAAAACAAAACAAATTTCATTATGAAAGCTTTATAGGACCTGAGAGAAAGGCAGCAAACTAGCTGTGCTGGTCTGAGTGAGACTTCTCCCCCAAAGGCTCATGAATCTGGACACACTATCTCAGTATGCGCCCCTTTGGTAGGCGGGGCCTTGCTGGAGGAGCTGAGCCTGAGAAGGCTGAGAGGGCGTGGCCTTTCTCCACTTCCGTCCTGCTCTCTGCTTTCTGTGTGTGGATGGAAATGTGATGGGCAACTTCTTGCTCCTGCTGCTTGGCCGCCTGTTGCCTTACCTTGCCCAACATCAGGGAGCTCTGTCCCTCTGCTCAAGCCAAAAGACAGCCTTTTATCCACAAGTTGCTTCTCTAGGCAACAACGGGAAATAGACCTTCACACTTCTACACAGGGAAGCCGTAAAATTAAGCACACCAGGAGGATAGTCTCAGAGCAATTTCTTCCCCAATTCTCTGGCAGCTCCCATTTTTAGTTAGAAGAGCTTTATAGAGAATTTGGCTGTTTAAGAGTTTCATTTTGGATTTCGAGACATATTATATATTTACCATTTAAAAAGATCTCTGACTTAGTGAAAATTTGAGATATGCTTTATAAATACTTAAGATCATGTGAGTAAAAACCAAGTACACAGATGTGCTATTTATTTACTAGGAGTACTGATTGAACCTAGCGCCCCATACTCACTAAGCAAGGATTCTCCCACTGAGCTACAAGAACATCCCCTACATTTACTTCTTGACCCATTCTGTTCAGTATTCCCGTAAGGACAGGTTGTCTACTTACTCAGAGGGATTTTACAGACAGCTCTTGCATAGCCACGTGAGCAATGAACTTTTCTCCAGGTTTCATTTGAAGCGATTAAGACACTACATTTCCCATCACCATCCTTAGTTTTATTTTCCCATTTGACAAATGTCACATCTAATCCATCGAGCCAACTCCAAGACTGATCTGAAGACAAATGATAAAGTGCGGTTATATTTATGGCTACTAATCACAGTGCTAAAAAACCAAAAGCCAAAAAGCCCCGTGAGGTTTAGATAACCCATTTTCTAAGAAGGTTGTTATTTTATGTTAGTGATTCTCAACCCGAGAACCACAACTGCTTTGGGGGTTGAATATCAGCTATCCTGCATATCAGATATTTACATTATGACTCCTAACAGTAGTAAAATCAGAGTTACGATGTAGTCACAAGATAATTTTATGGTTGGGGATCACCACAATATGAAGAAGTGTATTAAAGGGTTGCAGCATTAGGAAGGTTGAGAACTAGTGTTTTATATGAAGCTATTATTAAAAAAAAGAGAAAAAACCTCATAGGCTATAGAGATGGCTCATTCAGTAAAGTGCTTGTACGAGGGTATGAATCTGATCCCCTGTAAACCCATGTAAAGTAACTGGGCACCCTGGCCCATGCCTATGAACCCAGCACTAGTGAGGTACAGAGAGGGGGATCCCTGGGTCTTGTTTGCCAGTTACTCTGACTGAATCAGTGAGCTCTAGACTCAATGAAAACTTCTATCTTAAATAATAAGATGGAGAGCAACTGAGAAAGATATCTGATGTCGACCTCTGACCTATATACACATACATACACATGTACATGTGCACATGAATATGTACACACATAAATAAGGTGGAGAGGAAATTCAGGCAGCTACCCAACATTGACTTCTAACTTTCACGTACACATGCACATATATGGACATACAAATGAACATGTACATATACAGTGAAATATATTAAAAATAATCAAAAGCCTTTAAACTTTTAGCTGCACTCCCCACAGGTGAACTGATAAATGTGGCTAGTAACTGCTGTCTTGGACAATGAGAAATAATATTTCATTTTTAAAAGATGTACTTCTATTACTTTAAACTATGTGCAGGTGTATGTTTCTGTATGTGTCAGCACAGGTTCCATGGAATACAGACCTCTGGTAGCTGGAGTTGTAGACAGTTGTGAGCCACCTGATGTGGGTACAGGAGAAAACAGAACAAAACCCTAGGGTTCTCTGTAAGAGCAGCAAGGAGCCTTAGCCTCCCAGCCATTTCTCCCACCCCCATTTCCATCTTTATAGAGTGTTCTATTAGACAGTGGTGGATGTGTTCTGATAGAGGTACAGAATGCTTGCTTGTGCATTTATTGTGTGATAACTACATCTGCAGGGATCCGTACCCCCCGTTCCTTAAGAAAATATGTCATTAAAACTATGCTACTGGGGGAGGAAGGGGTTAAGAGGCCTCAGGACCACCCCCACCCATTTTTGCTTTTTCCCCCCCCCCCCCGCAGCTTGATAAGTGTGCGAACGCCATTTACAATCCATTTAGACAGCCGATATTGAGCCCACTCTTTTTTTTTTGAAGATTACTTCATATTTTAGAGTTGACATTTATTTTAAATTATTTAATATTCAATTCTAGAGAGAGTGTGAAACAAGTTATCAAATTTTATGTACTTTAAATCTGGAGAAAGTGTGAAACAAGTTATCAAATTTTATGTATGCAACTCATTCTTTATCAATTCCACCCTCATCTTCCAAACCCTGGGTCTGTTCTTTACCGAAAAGTCCTTCCACAAATTCTCTTTAGATTTAACTCATCGTGTCTGAAAAAACTGTCATATCAGACTTAATTTTGAACTATGGTGAAACTGTTCAGAGTGTTAGAATACAGGTGTGGGCCAGCACACCCAACCTCAGAACTCCGCACACTGAGCACACAGATGTGTCACTTACCGAGTGAATGCTGAGACAGGCCAAGCCAAACTCTCATAGTAATATTATAGTTCTCCCTCACCAGTCTGCTTACAAACTTATTCTCATTTTCATCTGCTATGGTGACAACAGTTGCCGAATGATCTGTTGGGAGAAAACAAATTATACCTAATTATCTCCATTTTAAGCGTAGAAAGGATGTAACTCGGGAGTGATTGATTCTGAACTGGACCCTTTGGAAAAACAAAACAAAACAAAACAAAACAGTATCTTTTGTGAACAAGACCATTGGGAAATTCAAGCTTCATTCAGAGACTATCTTTAAGCTTTTGGCATCTATATTAAACATGAAAAGTGCTTCCACAAACAAAGTTCCAAAGAAGTTAAAAAAATATGTTTAAGTTGAAAATTTGCATCAAGAGGTTTTATAATTTAGAAACATGTATCTGGCAGGTTGCTTTGTCTGGTTGGTTTTGTTTTGTTCTGGAAGTGTCAAATCAGTAAGGCCTTTGTGTTTGAGCAGCTGACTGTGACAACTAGGGGTTTGTGACTGTATGAATAAAATGCAACCTATTGTATTTCTGGGACATGCCTCAAAAACAGCATTTCTGTATAACTTAGATTTAAATTTGCTTCTGTTCAAAATAGAATCGAAAGGAGCCTGGCTTGTGACCCAAGGGAGCGCCTGCCTTCCTTCCATGGTATCTCACACAAAAATGTAGATGCTCATAACCAGCCTGAGTTCCCAAAAATGATAGAGGATTGAACGAGTTACTATTCTTTAAGCTTAAAGCATTTCCTAAACACATGCAGAAAACAGTGTTATAAGTAATGTCAGATAGAATAGAAATAAATAATAAGTAAGTTGGGAAATCCGTCCTGAAAGGTAAAAAAGGCTTTACCTTGTATTGAATATGTTTAACATTATGCAAATCTAGGAGCTAATGCTGGAGGTATCATCACCTCTTACAGAGAGGGAAACCAAATGTCAAGAAGATGCAGTGATTTCTTCAGGCTTAAAGAGCCAGCCAGCGAGAGAATTTAAGAAGGCAACTGAAACCTTTGAAAGAAGAGTGGTTTTGAGTTCATCATCTTCGGGGCACTGTGCTTCAAGTGCAAACTTTATGCCATTCACTCATTCATTCCTGCAATGCTCTCAACTGTCCTGACTCCCGGCACTGTTTCCACTTCTCTAAGAAGAGAACCAGTTCTGTGCCCCCTACAGCATCACTTAGGGAGAACATGTGAGAGCTGAGAAATGAACCAAGGCTGTCTGCCTCATCAACTCAAATGTCTTACCTGACCCACTCACACACTACATCTACAACAGTGGTTCTTATCTTCTCCCTCAGGATGAAGAGGCAGACTACAGATGTAAACACATAGATATATTTTATAATAGTTCCCATCATGCCTAAACATGGACGCCATACCAAGGTTTCCACACACAGTTCCTGTTATGCACTTAAGCAGTAACTAAAATGCTTTCTTTTTTTTTTTAACTTTTATTGCATTATCAGAAAAGTTACATGATTTCAATTTATCTGGATTTGTTAACATTTAAAAACATATTTTAATTAAATAGA
>NW_022196897.1:47214862-47220426 GCF_008632895.1 Mastomys coucha
CTGGGAGTGTGGCTTTCCCTGTGTGTTGTGGGACTGGCTGCAGAGCTTGTGCCCAAGGTCTGCTCAGATGGAGTTCTTGTGTGCCTGGTCAAGCTGGTCCCAGTTACTCCCAGTGTTGGGACAGATATTTGTTCCTGCTTACCTCTGGTCCTGGGTGTGTCAGCACACCTCTGATCCTGGGTGTGTCAGAGCGCCTGGGAATGGAGCTTCCTCTGGGTGTTGTGGGACTGGCTGCGGAGCTCGTGCCCAAGGTCTGTTCTGGACCCCAGCCCAGACAGACCGGAAGGAACCCGAGTCACTGGGCTGGTGGAGTTCCTGTGTGCCTGGTCCTGCTGGTCCCAGTTACTCTCAGTGTTGGGACAGGTGGTGGTTCATGCTCACCTCTGATTCTGGGTGTGTCAGAGCACCTGGGAGTGGAACTTCCTCTGGGTGTTGTGGGCATTAAAATGCTTTATAAGCAGGCAATTGCTATATAATATTTAGCAAAATAAACTAGCTAAATGCCATCTGCCAGGCTGCATAGCTACCCAGGGAAGAAATGAAATAGCTTTGCTTTTTGAAATAGTATTGGTGGCTTTCTTAGAAGTCATTTTACATTCTGACTGAAGGCAATGACTGGGCCCCTCACAGTACATAGTTAATCACTTGGGGTTTTTGTCTGAAATGGCTACATATGAAGTCTAAAATCTTGTCCCTTATTTAGGTTCTTAAGATGTAGGGCAACCTTATCCAGAATGGATGGTCAGCTCATGATCAGTTGATTTAATTACTCTCTTTACTC
Source organism: Mastomys coucha (assembly GCF_008632895.1). NCBI lineage: Eukaryota > Metazoa > Chordata > Mammalia > Rodentia > Muridae > Mastomys > Mastomys coucha. Next base: position 47,215,644 of record NW_022196897.1, read on the forward strand.
CTAGCTTAATATTAAAAACTCAGTGATGGAGCAGAGTCAATTATATTTTGCCTCTTGACCCCTTTTCTAAACATCTCAAAGTATATCTAAACTGTTTTCATTTCTTATTGCTTCTACTTAATATTAATATTAATAGATCACTTAGCATTTTTACTTACTTCTTTACATTTTTACTTTCAATATACTTACTCTCATTTTTATTATTTTTAAGCCTTTACTTATCTGTATGGGAACTGCCTGGTCTCATGTAGCCCAGGCTAACCTGAAATTACATTGTTGAGGATGACCTTTAGTTTTTGATTCTCCTGCCTTTGAGACCTCATACATATTGGGACTACAAAGATGTACTACCAGCTCAGTATATGTGGCCCTGGAATCAGACCCAGGTGTTAGATAAGCATAGCTCTACCAATTGAGCAATACCTTCAGTCAACACTGATCATTTCAAATGATTATAGCAAAATTCCATTGAGATCTTATGCATAAAATATTTAACCATTTTACCTACTACCAGACAATAAGGTGGCAATGCTACTATAAAATAAAAATGCTTTTAAAGCATTTTCCAAGATATAGTAATTTCCCCCATTATTTCCTTAAGGAAAAAAAAAACTGTGAAGAGCTAAATTATCTCATCAAGAGGAAACAAGTGAATTTTAACTTACCAAGTTCTTGACACACTTGCTTGGCTTCTGAGAAGCTGTGCAGTGCCTGGTCAGAGGTGTAACAGTGACCCCCATACTGGATCCACTGGGGACCATTTCTCTTTGCCACTGGACATTTTGATGACTGTGCATGAGAGGACAGCTCTTTAGCTGTGAAAAAATGTTAGATATGGCTGTAATAAGGCACACAGAAAAGTAAATATTCCTGCAAATCTCATTAAATGCCCCCACATGAAACCTGTGCTTGTGGAGAAGCAGCCTGTAGCCCAGTACACACGTCATGGAAAGCCACAGCCTGGGCCCTACAGTTATGTTCTAGTTATGTTTGCAATGCCACTTTAAAACCTCAATGGTAGATGGGTAAGGGCTTCCTCTGGAAGATGGAATTCAACCAGCTTAGAACATGTAGAGAGACGGGAGAAGCAAATGCAGGCTTTGGTAGGCCTGCAAGGATTCTGAACCAATAATTAAAATCCATTCCTTTGTCTTCCCTTTCACTGTGAAAATGTAAACTAACATTTATCTAGATATATAAAGACTGACATTAAAGTCACAACCACAAGTAAAAAGTTGGCAATTTGTAACTCTCTCTTCAAATGGAAAGATGCTATCTTTTTGAAGCTCTTAAAAATTCTTCTGGTTTCCACTCAACCTGTTTCATGTTTTAGCTGAGTAAGACTAGAAGCCTAGGAAGTGAAGGTTGCATCCCTTAGGGTTCATGATTAATTCCTTTCAAGAGCCCAAAACTGTAGAGCAGCTAAGTACAGATCAACTGAGTCAAATTTCTGGCCCTGTCCCAGGTGGGAGCTCAACTCAGACTTCAGCTTCTGTTGTGCATTCTATACAACCTTAGAACTCTCCCTGTGGTTTCTGCAGTCATGGGTGGGTGGGATTTTTCTTATTTGTCACTTCTATGATTGCAGAAGAAAAAAAAGGCCTCTGACATTTTCTCTATCAAGAACCTTGGGTTGACTAGTTCCTTTTGCTTCTGTCTTCTGTTAGAAGTCAGTCAGGATCAATCCTTTCAAATTCCAATTGTTTGCTTTAGCCTGGCCAATGCTACCTACTTGAGCTCTCCCTCCCCCAGGCCCTGTCAGTTCAGCAGGTGGAGGAGTGGGTGAGTTTCCCAACCACTGTTGACCAAATACATCCATTAAATTCCTCATGGTGATACTGGAGGAAGGAGCTGGTGCCCGCGAGTTCTTGCCCTTACCACTTTGTGAAAGTAGGTGATGAGCTGAAGGGATATTGCCCTCTGATTCTGAGCTTAGCTGTGTGTTAATTGAGTAGGAGTGAAAGTGGGTTCAACCGGTAGCCACCACAGCACTACAGGGAACATACAGCCATCTCACCCTGGGAACCTTGTAGGTTTCTGGAACTCTGCAGTTGCGATAGCTTGGGTTGCAGATGTTCCTTCCCTTTCTGATCTGTATGAAGCTGTGTTTCCAACTCCTGGATTTATTTTTACTTTTATTTTTATTTTTAAGGGCTTGCATTGTGGTGAGTTCGTTACAGTCTTTTTGTTGTTGTTTGGAGCTGGGAATCCAATACGGGACTTCCCAAGTGTTATACGAACATTTTTAACACTGAGCTACATTCTAGCCCTGTTGGATTCCTGCTCAGACCTTGAACTTCTCATCCTTCCGAGTCTAACTCACAAGTGCTAGAAGTATAAGCATGTTCCACCACATGTCATTAAGAGCTGCTCTGATAGGACTGGGGCTTTCTGTATGCTAGCTAGACAACCTATCAACTTAGCTACAGTGCCTCAGCCACTTTTTTCCTACTAGAATATATATGTGTGCGTATATATATTATACACTTTATCACCTTAACCTTTTCTGTTTGTTTTTCTGTTTTGAATCAAGGTCTTGTTCCTAGAGCTTAAGTCTGCTCGGGAACTCACTATGTAGCCCTGACTGGCTCTGCATTCACTCTCTGGGTGCTGGGATTACAAGCAGTTTTAGCACTCACAGCATCATGTGCTAGTGGGCACCTTGGTGGCACTAAGCATACTCACACTACAGCAAACACTGCTACCCATCTATAGAGTTGTTTTCATATTGCAAAACTGAACCCCTGCATCCATCAGCAGTAACTGTCTGACCTCACCTTTGCTAGATCCCAGTGGACTAGCATTAGATAACCAGTTTCTGTGAACTTGAGAGTTCTAGGTACCACATATAAGGAGAATTGTGCATGATTTTCCCTTTTATTATTATTTTATCATTATTTTGCTTAGTGTTTTGTCTTCAAGACTTAGACATATTGTGGCACATGCTAGCATTTCCTTCCTTCTTAAGGTTAAGTAGTACTCCTGTGTATGCTTTGCACACACACACACAAACACACACACACACACACACACACACACACACACACACTACATTCTACTTATCTATTCATTTATTGGAAGATACCTGCGTTCTCTCTGCTTTTAGCTATTATGAATTATGCTGCTATGAATGTGGTTGTACAAATATCAGTTTGAGTGTCTGTTTTTTAATTTTTCTCAGGCTATACCTAGAAGTAGACTGGGGTCATATGATAACACTATGCTTGCATTTTGAACTGTCACATCCCATTCTGTGAAGCCTGTTTTCTTGGAGGCAGATAGTTTTCTGTTTCTGTGTGCTTTACTGTATGTCATGTGTTCCAACAGTTTTCCTTAACATTTCCTTCCCTTCTGGGCCTAACAACTGAGGAGCTGCTTCTTGACGATGCTGTTTAAGGGACACCAAAGCCTTTGGGATTAATTTCTATGTAAAGCAAGAATCTTCAGATCTGCCAGGTGGTAATGGCACACACCTTCAAGCCCAGCCTCAGGAGACAGAGGCAGGCAGATCTCAGGGGGTTCAAGGCCAGCTTGGTCTAAAGAGAGAGTTCCAGAACAACCAAGGCTACACAGAGAAACCTTGTCTTGAAAAACAAAACAAAACAAACAAAAACCCTTCAAATTTTGAAGTAAAATGTAACTTGTGATATGATAAATGTCCTTGAAAACAAATTCCCTGACATGGTATACCAATTGTACACCCATCACAAAAAATCAGGAAGTGTTTTTAGAGAATTTGTGGACAAGCCTTATTTAAATCTATAAACATGTTCATTAAATAATGATGTGCATACATTATATCATATTTCAGTAAATACACAGTTTTTCCAAATCAAGTCTTACCTTTTGTAGGCTTGTAACAAATAGCACCATCCTTAAGAGACAGGCATTTTTCATGTCTCCAAATTCCTTTTGGATATAAGATGACACAGTCTCCAGGAGATTGTGGGCTCTTCCATGGGACATAATCAAATGTACTGCCGTCAGACCATTCGAAACTTAATTCACTTCCCTGTTTGGGAACAGTGTGGACACCCTGAGTTCAGATGTGCAACTTGAAGAAGAACATAAGAAGAGTGCACACATGGTAGGAAGGGAGTGCTGCCGACTTGCTCATAATACTGGTAAATATAGGGCTATCTGCAGTGTCATTGCTTCTGACACTGAATTCTGATACAGTAATCTGGGGCATGTGCTCTGGCAGAACACAAACAGAACCTAACATTTAGAGACAGAGTCACTATATTCTGTCTCTGGATTTACATAAAGGCTGGATTTATGAAACACCTGCAAATGACTTCCATTTACCCTTCTAGCATAATTAAAGATTTAGGACTCCAACAAGGTATGGTTCTGAAATTTTTCATGACGTTCTTAAACGCTGTTCTGAAACATTACCATATCCTGTTAAACACTGTTCTTTTTATTATTTGCAGTGCTGGGAATTGAACCTAGAGCTCACATGTTAGGCAAGCACTGTCATTACTGACATTGCTCCTGACACTGAAAACTGTTTCCTGAGCTTCATAGTTTTGTGGTTTGTGTCTGGGTACGTTACAGAGCCCATCATACAGCAGAGGCTAAAAGGGCAACTCTCCCTAAGGAGCAAGACATAAGGAGACTACTTTCAATTTTTGAATTGAAATTGAAATCTACAAACTTCTAGCATCTTTCCTTCCTTCCCTCCCTTCTTCCCTCTTCCTCTCTCCCTCCCTCCCTTCTTCCCTCCCTCCCCTCCTTCCTTCTTCCACCTCCCTCCCTCCCTCCCTTCTTCCCTCCCTCC
>NW_022196897.1:47220740-47223315 GCF_008632895.1 Mastomys coucha
TCCCTCCCTCCCTCCCTTCCTTCCTTCCTTCCTTCCTTCCTTCCTTCCCTCTCTCTTTCCCTCCCTTTATCCTTCTTTGGCTCATTTTATTTTTCGCCATTCTTTTCTAAAGATTAGTTAACGAGGCCCACAGCACTCAATGGACTGCTATTTTGGCATACCAGACATTATTAGAAGTACATACATAATAGATAATAGAATTCAAATAATGATACCAAAATGTGTTATCAACATATTCATCATTTTTAAAGAATTTCAAAGCTGGGTGCTGTATTTGCATCATTTCCAGCCCTGCCCACCCCCTCTTCAAGTCTTCCTGTGTCCTCCCCTCCCAAACCCAAGACCTTCTCACCCTATAGGTCCTGACCATATTAAGAATTTTGGTTGCCTGTTATATGTATTTTTGTGTTAAAATATGAAAGAAAACACTATTAGCTGATTTTACTGATGCAAAATAGGATTATAAAGTTTAAATAACTCATTAACTGTCAGCTACCACATAAGTGACTGATGTGCCGTTAATACTGAACTTTAGGATTCTCTGGTTCTATGCTGTTTACTTTATAGAAGCTTTCCAACTGGTCCTTCCCAAACAAGCTTTAGGGACCAAGGACGAAGCTCAGAGGTGGAGCACAGGAGATTGATCACTAGATCCACAACAAAATAACTCCAAATCAAACAGCCTACAAGTGATACTGTTGAGTTATTAACCCACTGAACCCCTGGGTTGGCCAGGCCACTTGCATTCTGTATTTTATTTATTCCATGCTATAAAAGGCAAGAAACCAGTAGGAACTAATCCAGTATTATATTTTAGGTTAGTATCTTATGGTAAAATCTCCATTTTTCAAAGCTACAGCCTTGGGAAATTTCTGGAAGCAAAATGGGACTTACATCATGGCTTGAGAGGCCAACCCAGAGAGGGAATCCATCACGGTTCACAATGTCTTCCAGAAAGAGTTTCCCATTTGGGTTGTGAACACTTGCCAACTGTCCGCCACTTTGAGAGCATGCTTTCAATGCTTCATACCATGTCACCTTCTTCTGAATAACATTGTAGATGCCATCCTCATACGGAATGAACTGTGGCAGGGTGCTATTGTATTTGTCCTCGTAGTCAACTATAACATCAAAAATAAAAGGGCTAATAAGTGCTAAGAGTTTCAAATACACAAACACAATAGCACAAGAAGGCAAATGCAAACGTTGCTTTTCCTGTCTTCACAGCACATAGAAAAGGCTCTCAAGTACGATAGTTGTCATGTTGACTTAAAAAAATGTTTGATGTGATGGTAAAGTTATTAACTGTTTGGGTATGTGAGACTGACTGTAAAGGAGACAGTTACCTACATTGGGGAAGGGGTCAGAAATATTGCTTGACAAAAACTCAGGTCTGCAGTGTAGGGGAAGACTAAGGAGAAAGAAGATATCCAGAGAGTAAGGACATGTTGAAAATAAGCAAATCAATACTGAAACAGAAACGACTGAATTCCCACAGGACACTGGAGTCCAAGGAAAGAACTTCTTGTACTTAAACTGGAACAAGCTGAACCTGCACAGGTCAGTGATTTGTGTGATGTGTTGGATAACATCCAAAGTACCAGTTTTTGTCTGTCTGTTTGTTTTCAAGACAAATTCTCAGGTGTCTCAAGCTGGCCACAAAGTCACTATGTAGCTGAGGCTATCCTTGAACTTTTGATCTTGAACTCTTGGAACTCCTGTCTGCTGCTAAGTGCTGGGATTAGAGACAGACAGCACTGGCTTTAATGTATAAAACTCAACTAAGAGTCTGCAGTAGTTACAGAGGGGTAAGAATAAAAAGAAAGACTCGGGTTAGAGAGTCTTTTTATGGCTCCATGCATAAAAGCATTTGTTGTGCCAGCCTGATAACTGGAGTTCAACCCCACATAAACACAGATGAACTCCTGTGTTTGTCCTTTCTTAGCTATGTATGCACATGTGTGTGTGCACACACACCCACACACACATATTTTTAAAAATCAAATCAGTAACTGAACAGCAAACCTATGGTAATGAGGGTATAAATAAAAGACTGAATGAATTTTAAAATGAGGACAAATATCTTGTACAGGATTCCAACTAACCACATAGATTCTCTACCCCACCCCAAAGATGGAGGATAAGCCGCTCCTCCTGTGTCTGTGGACTGTGCACAGTAACATCTTTACAGAGGGTATATAACATGAATAGAAGACAACGAGAAATTTTATAATTGAGAAATTAACATCGCAGCTTCGACCAGAGAAATCAGTGCTGAAATCAGCAGTGATGTTAATAGCATCTGTCATTCACAGGCTATGGTAAAAATGACACCTTCCCCCAAACTCAAAATCACGGTTTTGCCGGGCGGTGGTGGCGCACGCCTTTAATCCCAGCACTTGGGAGGCAGAGGCAGGTGGATTTCTGAGTTCAAGGCCAGTCTGGTCTACAGAGTGAGTTCCAGGACAGCTAGGACTACACAGAGAAACCCTGTCTCGAAAACACCAAAAACAAAACAAAACAAAATCACGGTTTAATCACAGGAAAAATAAGACAACCAGATAACTTCAAAACT
>NW_022196897.1:47223325-47224756 GCF_008632895.1 Mastomys coucha
AAGACAGACAAAAAAAGGGGTTGGGGATTTAGCTCAGTGGTAGAGTGCTTGCCTAGCAAGTGCAAAGTCCTGGGTTCAGTCCTCAGCTCTGGAAAAAAAAAAAAGACAAAATTGTCAAGTCAACAAAAATAAGAGACATCCTCACAGGAGGAACCATAGCTGAGTCTAATGCAGTATTCCGATTGAATATCCGAATAGAAAAGTACACTAAGTAAAAACTAGGGGGATAGTAAAATGTATATTGTATTAAAGTGTATTATTAAAAGCTGGAAACCATTTTGGTGAGAAGAAAACAAACAAACCTAGCAATACGTAGCTGAGAGAACAACAAAGTTGAGAAAAGGATGTTCAATAACAAAGAAGGAAAGGTGGGAGAAGCTTAGAAATTAGGAAGAGAGGCTGGTGTCTAACATCTTAAGAGCTTGTAAGAACTCAGAGTGACTGACAAGATAGAACACTGGAGGGGCAAGGCCTCTAGCACATTACTCTGCAGCACCTGGGGTAGAGACTGTCTGTGGGGACCTGGGGATGTCCATGCTGTGGGCCCCACTTCAGCAGAGGGTTTAGAGCAGGCTGATCATTATAAAGTTTCTAAGCTGATAATGAATTTTACATAATTTACATTTCAAAATAGGTTTGTTTAAGGATTTGACAAGACTGTAAGACACGCATTTTATTTTGCCTGGAATGTCAAAACTGCACATACTTTCTTTCTTTCCTCCTTTATTTTTTTTTTTTTTTATAAAAGTTCTATCCCTCTTTCAAGATTCAACTATGCAGTGTCCTAATTCTCACCGAGCTCCATGTTTACCAAATAATCTAAGTCTTGCCTCCAAACGGTAAAAAGTTCACACTGTCTCACTAGCGATGTTTCCCTGGAGTCTGAGACTAGGACTGCAAAGGCCAGGGTTTGTTCGTTTGTTCATTTGCTTGTATCTTCTGCCGTTCCACACGTGAGTCTAAATGGAAAGCAAGCTCTGCAGACATACACGCTGCTCCATGTATGTCACTAGTGGAACTAAGGGTCTTAACACTCTTCTCTGGAATGAGACCACACAGCCTCATATTTACTGTGGTGGTTTGAATATGAAATGTCCCCGCTTGGCTGAGGACACTTTTGGGGAAGCTGTGGAAACTTCAGGGCAGAGCCTTAATGGAAAAACTGGGTCACTGGGGTGGGTTTGAGGCTATATAGTCCTACTGTACTTCCTGTTTATTATCTGTTTCATGAGTGTGTGGCAATATGACAGCCTTCTGCTCCTGCCGTCAGGCCCACCCCTGTCTGCCACCACGTCTTCCCCACCATGATTGACCATATCCCCTAGAACTATAATCCAAAATAAATCTTTTGTCTCTTAAGTTGTTTTTGTCAGTGCTGTTGGAACGACCTTCCCTTATATTGTAAGAAGGTGTTCTCCCCTCTCCCCGGGG
>NW_022196897.1:47224766-47240968 GCF_008632895.1 Mastomys coucha
GGGGGGTGGTGTTTAAATTGTTGATCACTGTACTGGCAGAGAGCTAAGGGCTGGCAGGATGTTGGAATTGTAATTCTATGGTCCATCTATGGTTTTCTATTTGTAAATGCTTGTCCTTTTTCACCTGTCCAAAAGATGAAGGTCAGGTGGCCCTCCTTGACTTAAGGCAACCTAAGAGAAGGTTCAAGTATCATCTTGCTGCTGATGTTTTGATCGGGAATGTGGCTTTTTGTGTGATAAAGGACTGCCCAGAGCTAGGCAGGAAGTACCGGGGTGGGACTTCCAGTCAGAGAAGGCTGCAAGAGACTCAGGGAGGCCAAGGGAGACTTGGGAAAGAGCAGAACAGAGCGGAGTTCTAAGCAGGCAGCTTGAACCTCGTGCGAAGGTAGAGTAACTTTAGATGGGAGCTGAGAGGCTGCTCCAGCAAAAGGCACACAAACTACAGAGAAGTCCCAGTGTTAATTAAAACCGCAATCGGGATCCATGGAAGCTCCACAATACAGGGTATTTTATCACAGCAACAAAAATGTGACTAAGACTCTTACCCATTTCAATTTTACAAGCAAAAATGCTGTGCTGGTAAAAACGAAGTGTTTCTTCGATAACATTGAAGGACTGAATATCCCAGAAGCCATCAGTACTTAGACCAGTCAAAAATTTGCCATTTTTCACAGTTGGTCTTCCCATTCTCCAGTGTGTGTAGGACAGTGCAGTTTTGTCAAACCACATCAAAGAATTGTCTAGGAAAGAAACACATTTTTCTATACTTAAGAGATTAAATCAAAATTTCAGTTTCAATTTTAGTATTTCAAATCACTGATTTATTTTCTCCTTTCCATACCTTCTAATAGCTTATCTGATTAACTATACCTTTAAAAAAATGTCTTCTAATGTAACAGTAAAATGTGTTCGTTTAACTTGAAAATGTAAATTGTAAATATGAAAATTTTAACTATAATTCCACTCCTTAATAGCCTACTACTCTTCATCAAATATCCATTCTTCTTACATATACTTTTTTTTTTTTTTTCGAGACAGGGTTTCTCTGTGTAGCCCTGGCTGTCTTGGAACTCACTCTGTAGACCAGGCTGGCTTCGAACTCAGAAATCCTCCTGCCTCTGCCTCCCAAGTGCTGGAATTAAAGGCGTGTGCCACCACTGCCTCTTACATATACTTTTAACTGTAAGATAAATGACTATAACATTTTTAAAAATTTTCCATTTCTTATAAAATTAATAAAAGAAATTATTTCCACTGGACACAATTGTGCATACTCAAAAGTGAGAGATTTTTTTTTTACACATTTCATTTTATTGCAGAGAACAGGCTTCTCAACATAGCGCTAAGTAGCTGGCTATTCACATACAAAATTATGAATGTTAGCTCCTTGCTGTTACCATAATAAAAAAATTAACTCAAAATAAATCATAGATGAGATGTAAGAGCAAAAACTAGAGAACACATAAAACAAACACAGGTTTTTCAGTGTGGCCTTGCAGTAGACAAAGGAATGCTTCTCAATAAGGAGTTTGAAAAACTGCCATTATTAAAGTAACAAATTGGAATAAAGAAATTATGTCACCATTACCCACACACCCCTATTGTCCTGCTTCTTTCCCTGATCATCATCGCTTGACTCAACACATCTCAACATCTAGCTGCACCAAGGACACAAGAACAATCCACGCATATTTTGTTCTTGCTTGCTGTGTGTCACATGTTTTCTGCCACCGTTTCTTTCTCCCACACTTATCCGCTTCCTGATTAATATAACACACAGTGGTGTATAAGTTTACTAGATGCAAGTGAGGTTTGTTTCTCACGAGCTTTGAAGTATCTGTTACCTGTTGTCTTAGTAACTTCTATTCATGGCTTCACTACTGAAAAGTCAAATGGTACAGCCGGGCATGGTGACACACATGTCTTTAATCCCAGCACTCGGGAGGCAGAAGCAGGTGGATCTCTGTGAGTTCAAGGCCAGCCTGAACATAAATGACTCTAGGACATCCAGAGTTACACAGAGAAACTCTGTCTCAAAAAAAAAAAAAATGGCTTTAAGACTCCAAACTCTTTGTATAATCTACACATATTTTTGAAATAACTAAAAATCGTGATTTCTAGGTATAAATTAGATCAGTAAGAATTACATTTAAACTCCACTTGATAAAAGAAGTTAGGGCAACTTAATAGGAGTCTTTAGATCTGAAGATGTTTTTATAGAGAATACATTTTCAGTTGTTTCTGATAATACCATGACAAAGTAGGTGAGAGTACATTAACTTATTTCACTAAGTTTCTAAGTTAGCATAGAAGGCAATGGCTTCCTGATGCCATCTTCATGTATTCTGTCCTCCTTGCCACTCCTGTTGCTCTCCCTCCCTATACGACGGACAGTCCCTTTCTCTTTTTGTGTCATATGTATTCCATTCCCAGAGGGTAAAATTCAAGTATTTATGCCGCCCAAGTTTGACCTCTTCTGCTCTGTACAATCCTTTCCAGGGGAACAAACACTGAACACTGGACCCTAGAAAGCCTGTCAATTTTAAGAATACTTAAATTCTTATACACAGTTCCACATCTTATACATCTGCTTACACTGACTGCACTCTGAGAGAGCACGGCTCTAAAAGTGCCCACCCTGAGGAAAGCACTAGAGAGGGCAGAGAGAGCCAGAAGCACATGGCCTGCTGGGACCAGGCCTGGATCTACTCTTCCTCTAAAGGGTGGATTGCTTCCTTTCTTGCTCTAATGCAGCTCTGCAGCTTGGTCTACCACTGTGTCCATTTGGATTTTTCTCTTTCAGGAGCTCAAGAGCCATGGCTATTGCTAGGGTAGAGAAGGGAAGAAATGCCAGAGCCTGCATGACTTGCGTACAGACTGATTTCCCTTCCTGATATCAACACCTCCACGAACTTCAGGATACCTCTGACTTCTTCCCGTCTAAACTGGTCTCGTTTGCTCCCTGTTAGACACAGGGTTTTAAGGTTTGTCCATATCAATGATGCTTTGGAAACATGGTACCCATGTTTCCAAATTTCAAATTTAATCCGAATTTCAAATATCCTACCCCACCGTTAGACTGTGAATCTTATTCTTCTGTTGCTTGCCATACACATACCCTAAGATAATGCTACAAACCCAAAGGGGCAGTATCAATAGAGATATGACCCGAGGTTGTTCTTCTCACACAAATTGGGGATTTATATAGGAACGTGGTCATTTTTAATTAGTCTTGAGTTGCCGGAAGGAAGAGTGGAGATGCGAAATTCCTCTTTGTATAAATCTAAGATTGGGGGTAAGGCTGTCTTAGTGGCAGAGCAGAGGCACAAAAACTTTACTGGGATTATTATATGCTGGGTTAAATATATAACACATGTTGGTGCATCATTAAACATGTTCTCTAAAGGACTGTATTTTGTAACTTGATAAGTAGGTTACGATGAAGTGCTAACGGAGCAGCCTGCAGTTACCACTTACTTTCATAGGTTATTCCTAACATGACCCATGAGGCAATATAATTGAAGTACAGAAGCTGCTCCACAACAAAGGTATTCTCCTCCTCATTTCGAATACTCAGACTATGTGCTTTTGAATCTGTCAAAATAAAAAAGGCCAATTTTAATAATTGTTTTGTACAGAATACTCTGTTTTTCTTGAAAGAGTCAGGAAGTTCTACTCTCAATTTTATTCCTTTAAAACTTAATATCAGAATACTAGAAGCACACACACACACACACACACACACACACACACACACACACAGAGAGAGAGAGAGAGAGAGAGAGAGAGAGAGAGAGAGAGAGAGAGAGAGAGAGACTGTATGTCCTAACACAGAGGACAGGCTATGCAGTGTTCAAACATTCTGCTGTATATCTGGCTCCACGGGATGTGGGGAGTTTGGTAGCTGAGCAGAGAACTTAAGGCATCCACTTTATGTCTCCTTCATTTAAAGCTCACTTTCCAATGGCACAAACCTACATGCTATTAATGGGATGTTGTTAAAGACTACTCTGTAATAAATAAAACTTTATTATAATTTAATTTTTTTAGTTTTTATTTTTAAAGATTTATTTATTTATTTTATGTATATGAGTACACAGTTGCTCTCTTCAGACACATCAGAAGAGGGCATCAGACCCCATTACAGATGGCTGTGAGCCACCATGTGGTACTGGGAATTGAACTCAGGACCTACTGGAAGAGCAGTCGGTGTCCTTAACCACTGAGCCATCTTTTCAGCCTGATGTAACTTTAAATTTAAATACCAGTACACCATTTCCTTCTAAACCTCTTAACGGGCTGTCAGGCCTATTTCTTCCTTAGACATTACTGCTACATTAGAGTTAAAGAAAGTTATTATTTCCAAAATGAGTTGATCAGAAAAAACCAAAGGGATTTCCCAGAAAAAGTATGCATGGATAAAACATTTGGAAGCACTAGATACAAAGTTAAGCCAGTGTTTCTTTTTTTTATTGTTGTTTTTATTTTATTTTTTTATTAATGAAAATAGATTTTTTTCTTTATGCAATATATCTTGATTGTGTTTTCCCTTCCTAATCTCCCTGGTTTCTCCTCACCTCCCCTTCCACCTGGATACAACTCCTTTCTGTCTCTCACTAGAAAATGAACAGGCATCTAAGGGATAGTAGTAAAATAAAACATAATAAGACAGAACAAAAACCAACAGAAGGAAAAAAAAACCCCAAGAAAACACACAGGAAAGAGAGATAGATGCAGAGACCCACTCATTCACATGCTTAGAAACCCCATAAAAACCAAAACCAGAAGCCATAATCTATATACAAAGAAACTGCAGGGTAAATAAAAAATAAAAAAGGTACAATAGACAATAATTAAAAAACAGTTAAAAGGAAGAGCCCTGCTGACACTAAGAGACAAAGACCCTCAAAGATGCTGTTGCGTTCATTCTCTGTTGGCATCTACTGCTGGACATGCAACCTGACTTTCAGAGTAGTTTGTTTCCCAAGTGAGACTCCCTTGGAGAAAACTAAGTTTTCATTTGCAAGTAGTTATCAATTAGATAGCTCCTGGGTTAGGGATTGGAGCATGTGTCCATTGTTCCTTTCAGCTCTAGGATCCCATCAGGCCCTGTGCTTGCTGCCTCGGTCTCTGTGAGTTCATACGTTATGGTAGCATTTCTTAAAGTATCTCTTGATGTACTTTGATACAGAGGGTATGCAGTCTAGTGTTTCGCAAACCTTATCCTATCTTTTTTTTTTTTTTTTTTTAAGAAACAAGTGCTCTTAAGACATGGCACCCTTTGGGGGATAATGATATAATACTTTTCATAGGACCTCTGTACACAGCTCATGGTTCCTTCTGTTCCATTATTCGAAAGTTACAGACCCTCAGGGTTTTACTGGGAATTGCTCAGGGTCTGAGACCACGGCCAGTCTCTTTGACCTTGGCTCCAATTAGTGGTGTAACTGAGTTTCTTGACACATGGGGTGATCTGTTGTCTTCAGTTAGTCTAGCCTGCTTCAGGACCACTTCTCTGTTCTCTACTGTGAGAATTAGGCAAGGATGGATCTTCCCACCAGGTGATGTGAAGAGTGAGTGTGTCCCAATACACAATGGCAGTAGAGCACACTCACGCAGCTTCTCGCACATGGACTGCACTTCCTCTGGGGTGACTGTCTTATGCCTGTTCTTTGTGATCATGAAATTGTAGCAGGAGTTCTGGAATGGTATCCATGGAGTGCTCTGAACAGGAGATGGGCATTTAGCACTGTCCAGTGGTCTGACCTCTTCAGTCTCATCTGGGGAAAAAAAATAGTTAATGGTAAGAACTCTAATTTCAGATGTAAATGTTAAATCCTGTTCACAGTCATTAGACTTGATTTGTGGGGAATACGCAGGAAGTGAGGAAGTAACAGCTTTGCTCTGTTTACACTTGAATATAGCATGAAGCATGCTGGCTTTCTGTGGTGAGGAAATTATTTGACATCATTTTTTTACTCCTGCTGTGGAGTGGAGGATGTGAAAAAATGAGGTGTTTTTAGGTTACATGAGTTTCTGTCTTCCTGTCTTATTAAATGTCAAGTGCCAGGAGCCTCCTCAGAGGGATTCTATAAACATATTAATTAACAATAGGCATCTAACTGTAACTGTGAGATTCACTCTCGCATTTCTGCTTACTGATATCTCTAATTTTAATGAAATAGTTCTTCTTTTAATGAAATTAAACAGAAATATCATTTAGACAATGGCCTTTAGAATATCTCATTTGTTTTATTCTTTGAAAGAGTAATATATTCAAGAGGATGCAAATATAGATTTGCTAAACTCAAAATAATTCAGACAGATTTATTATGCCTTAGAGATTATCAGGCATTCCCCCCACCCCATTTTGCAACAAATCCCTTTGTCTTGGAAATAGTGTGTTCTTTCGACCACAAACATAAGAATGTGGGCCCCTGATTGGGCTGGGTGTTGCAGTTTGGACTCAGGCTGGGGCCATTGGATCCTGAAAAGTGAGATTCAGACATCATTCACTCACCTCAGTGAAAGGCAGAAGAGAGAGTTGCAGAGCAGCCAGGATCGCTAGCGGGCAGAGAGAGCAGAAAGTTCACAAGGAGCAGAGGGCAGACACAGAGAGACCGAAAGGATAGGCACACGGCACATCTCTGGGTTTCTGTTTTCTTGTTGGTGTCAGGAGATTTTTGTTTGCTGTATTTTTGTGTTTTGAGACAGTGTCTTGCTATGTAGCCTTGGCTGGCCTGGAATTTCCTATGTAGACCAGGCTGGCCTCACGCTCTTAGAGAGCTCCCTGCCTGAGGCTCCCTAGTGCTGGGTGTCTGAAGTCCATCTCCGGTGGTTGAATTCTTTCCTTGTTTGCAGGGTGGTGTTCTAAATTCCCTGTTGACTGAAGCTGCCTCAAGCGTGTGAGGCTCCACATAATCAACTGAGCCTTTGTTTGTTTCTAAGACAGAGGCTTGCCTGGCAGCCCAGGCTCTGCTGGGCTTTGCTAGTCTTCTGCTTCCACCTCTGAGTGCTGAGCTTAAGGGGTATGTGCCTCTATGCCTGGAATTTTAATAGTGGCTTAAGATGTTCATTGTTGATGTTAAGAATTAATTAAGAAAGAGTTCCCATAAGCTAGCTTTGTAAGTACATATAAATAAAACTATATGTGACACAAGGCAGAGCGTGCCCATCAACATAGTCAGCTGGTATACAAAAGACAAACTCCAAAATAAGAACTAAGGACAAAAGAATCTGAAATCAATAATTCTGAGTGCAAATCCTTGCATCAGTTTGTTGGGGGGGAAATGGCTATGGTGGGAACTGGGGCTAACTCTGTCTGCTCTCCCTGAGCACCTGGTTTGGTTCCCAGCATCCATATGATGGCTCACAACATCTGTGACTCCAGTTCCTGGGATATGATGCCCTCTTCTGGCTTGATGGACACTAGGCATGCACGTGGTGCACAGACAAATACCCAAGTACCCAAACACATAATAAAAACACATTTTTTAAAAGGACATGATAAGGGCTTTCTTATAATCCTCTAATACAAAATAAGATTTTGCAAAACCAAACAGACAGAATTCTACTACTTGGATGGGTAAGGGGATGAAAACAGTTGCGATTCACTTACTTCCTGGATAGTAGCAAATGGCACCCGGCTGGTTACTATCACAGTCAGCTGTTCTCCAGAATCCGTCCGTGTCTAGTATCACACAGTCATCAAGTTGCTCATTGTTTCCAGCCCAGTTACTAAAATGAAGACGTTTCCCATCTGACCAACCAAAGTTGAGTTCATCCTATGAGGTGTAGAAATTCATTTCAGAGACAACATTGACATTATCCCTTTTATATTGTTTTAACCCGTGAGATCAAATGATTATTAGTTGCATTTTACACTGTGTTAAGCACTGTCTTAAAGGTTTGAATCCTTGTGACAACCATCTGAGAGGGCCCTGATATCAATCACTCTTTCACAGGTCACTGAGAGTGAGTGCGGCTGGAACCCCGTTGAGGCTGTTAGACCCTAGACTCTGTGGTCCTAACTCTAATGCTGCTCACAGGCATCAGAACTGTTTGTTGGAAACCAGAAAGCTGAAGCGAAGTGAGGGCCACTCTGTGTAGGGAGTACTCTGGAGACAGCATGGCATGCCAGAAAGAACAGAGAGGAAGGAATCTGTGTGGTTGTCAACCACGGTCCAATCGCTTATAAGCTTTTGATTTGTGAGACTGGCCCTCCAATTTTCCAGCCCTCCATCTGTGAAGTGGCTGAGACACAAGGCTAGACTAGTATAAAATGCAAAACCAGGAGCAGGCTGGCACCCAGAGTTACAGAACCGCTCACTGCCTTAGTCTCAACTTCTCAAGACCGTGCATCTTATATTATTGTTTCCACATTGGTCTCTGGGACAAGGCAGCTTCCCTTTCAGTATTATAGATCAGTCTAGAAGCCTCTAGACATTTGTCTTTAGAACTTGACAAGGCCCAATCACCCACCTGTCTTGAGAATGGATTTATGCAGTTGACATAGGAGTTCCAGGATAGTTATGAAGTAATAACCAATGCTGGCCCGATTGCATTAAAGGGTTAAGCCTTCCTGAGGCCCAAAGGAAGGTCCAAACCAGAAAACAGCCAAACCCAGCACTACCCAATGCTTCCTTATTCTGGTAGTGTTAGTGGTTGATTCCAGGGCTTCATGGCTGCTAGGCATGCTCTACCAGTGAATTCCTAAGCCATTGTGGAGTTTTACACTTGCCCCCTGGAAAACATAGTTTTACCTACACTTTGCTGACACTGTCCTACATTCTTCCTTGTGTTGCATTTGCCACCGGCCTTGGCAATGGCCCTGGGAGCTTCCTTTTTTTGTTTGTTTTGTTTTTGTTTTTTTGAGACAGGGTTCCTCTGTATTTCCCATGCTGTCCTGGAACTCACTCTGCAGACCAGGCTGGCCTCAAACTCAGAAATCTGCCTGCCTCTGCCTCCCAGATGCTGGGATTAAAAGCATGTGCCACCACTGCCTGGGTGGAGCTTCCTTCCATCACAGATAAATCTGTGATCACAGCTCCTGCCCACCTCTCTGCATTGAATGAGAAATCCCCTCATCAAGACTATAAATACCTAAGCTTTTAACATCTACCCTTTGATCTTGATTTGAACCTGGCTTTTCCAAGCCAACACTGGGCTTTTAGCTGCATAAGGGAACCCTGTTCATTTTTCTGTTCTTAGAACCAAAGGGCTATAAGAAGGGGCAGTGGACGTTATTGTTGACGTTCTTTCACATACAAGCAAACTGCCAGGATCTTTGCCTCGCTCTGATATGTCTCTTTATGTGAGGACTTGTTTCCCTGCTCCTTCCTGATCGGCAGTACAGTGTCCTGAGTCACACACACGTACCCTCAGCACTGGCGATGATAATAATAATAATAATAATAACAGAAAATAGACTAAAGAAAATATTACACTCATTAAGTGGGAAATGAGGAAAGTTATGAGACATCACTCTAACTGCTTAAAAAAAATCCTTAACACAGTAACTCAAGAATACACAGTAAACTAGTAAACCATGTGTAAACTTCTGATACTTTGATAACAGTGACTTTCCATTAAACATTGAAAATTTTAGTCTACAGCTTTGGCTCACCTGGAACTCCTTGTATAGCCTAGACTGGCACTGAACTTATGACAATCCTCCTGTTTCAAGCTCCTAAGGGTTGGCATTACAGGTATGAAGGCACCACACCTTGGTAACAGTAACTGATTTTAATTTTTCTTCTTTTAATTTATTATATTTTACAATTTTAAGTTATATATGTATGCAGGTATGACATGCACATGTTATCATGTGTGTAATGTGTACATGTGTATGTGATGTCCATGTGTGTTTTTATGATGTGCACATGTGTGTGTAGGTGTGTGTGTGTGACATGCATGTGTCTTTGTGTGATGTGCACGTGTGTATGTGTGTGTGCATGTATGTGTATGTGTGTGTGTGATGTCTATGTGTGTTTGTGTGATGTGGACATGTGTGTACGTGAGATATGCACATATCTGGGTATGTGATGTGCATGTGCCTGTGTGTGCATGTGTTCATGCACTGGCACACATGTGTCATGGCTCAGGTGTGGAGGTCTAAGAGCAATGTTAGGTGCCAGTCTTGACCTTTGATCTTGTCTGAGACGGGGGCCTCTTATTTGCCTGTGTGTTTTAACTTCTTTCTGCTAACTCTGAAAGTGATGGAAAATTCTCCACACTTTACCATACCACACTCTACTGGTGTTGGAGACCTGACAACTTCTGAGTCTAGCTCAGTCAACAAAGAAAGATAAAAAGAAGTAGTCACTGAGTCACCCCCACTTGGATGTTTTTAAAAATCCAAATCCCTAACTATATGTCAAAATACATACAAACAGAGATTCATGGAGTTAATTGCATAAAATTTTAAGATGCTGCTTTCTTTTAATCTACGAGAGGAGGTAATGGGAAGAATGGCAAACGTACGTCTTGACTGGAGAGTCCGATCCAGAAGGAGGTGTTGCGCAGGGTGGCCTGCACAGCGAGGAAGGCCTGCTGGTAGGGGCCTGTGATGCTCACCAGCCTCATGTTCTCTTTCAGACACTCCTTCAGAGCACCGTGCCAAGTGAGGGGCTTCGAGACGATTTTGTACAGGTTATTTAGATACTTCACAGTTTCCGACGTGTTCTCCCAGGGCTGTCCGTCTTCAGTTTCTATTTGTAAAAGAAAGCAAGAAACCAACAGCTCCTCCCACACGCTGTGTGAAGGCATGGAGGTCTGCCAGCTCCAGATTTCACCGCTTCCTGGTTTACTTCAGACATCACTTGCCTATTTATTTTAGCTTTTTCTTGAGTGACTTAGACACATCTTACTGAATGGCTTAGGTAAAACATCTGACTTGGGACTTCCCATTCCTGAAACCAGGACACTCTTGGCTAGTTGCTTTCGTTTGAGAGAAAGCCACATGGGAGGGATATACTGCTTTAGGGCTCTCATCTGAATAAGGAAGTCATTAGAGAGCGTGGGGTAAAGGGCAAATATCAAACTTAGCAAGAAAAGCTTTGCTAAGGTACATGACATATGGGCTTCAGGTTCTCATTACATAACAAAACCTTTTATTTAAACACTCATTAAAACCTTACCATGGTCAATTAAAAATAATGCAATATATTATAAAAAAAAACCTGGGTGGTTTCTATTTCAGTTTTTCTTTCTCTTACTATGTAGCCTGGATGACCTGGAACTCAGTATATCTATCGGGCTGGCCTTGAATTTATAGATTCCTCTTCCTCTTCTTCCCCAGTGCTGGGATTAAAGGAGTGTGCCACCCAGTGAGGGTGGTTTCTACTTTTGAAGTACATGTTTTACCTTATTTTGACTACGGAAAGGTACAGACTACTTCATACGTACTAGTGTTTCTTATCATTTCTGTTGGCTGAATTTAACTGTGTTTGTACAGTACTGCACTTTTCTTCACATAAAGACTAAAATCTGCTAAGTGTCTGAATGGGAAGAACGCTGAACCCTAGCTTATTAGAATATTGAACTATGACTTTCATTAGACAACTATAAGCATCTTCCACCATGGATTTCATTTTTATATTTAACTGTGGCAATAATACTTGGAAAAAACTCCACAGTCTTTATGAGATAATCTGCCTCACAGTGTCAATATGAACTTGTCTATGCTAAAAATGTAAGCTACTTAACTCTAAAATTACATGAATCCATTTGTAAGACTTTTGGCAAAAAGAACCCTATATATTTAACAACATAAAGTATGGTAAATATCTAGATGACAGTTGCTACTGTGAGGGCTAAAGTTTTGTTTTAAGTTTTAATTACTGTGCTTAAGAGATTTATAAAACAAACAAACAAACAAACAAACAAAAATTGCCTCTAACCTGTAATAACCTGTAAGCCCCACTTGCCCAAAATAACTTCCTGAATGCTTGGGGGCTGTTCATGTAAGATAGAAAGCTATATATTTTCACTTTTATAAACAAGGTGGTTGCCCCAACTGCACAGGATGTGCTTGATCACATGTAGGTGGGGGATACATAGGCAAGGAAGTACATCAGGATGTGTGCTTGCCCCCTATTGGACAGAGACAGGAAGTACATATTCTTATTTGGGGGCTATTAGCTGGAAATCCCATGTATGGACCTGGCTAGTGTTCATCTTCCTGGCCAGTATTTAATAAAGCTTGCTTAAAATTTGGCTCAAAAAATGGTGGCAGTGATCTTATTGTTGCCCAGTGGGATTAATAATACCTGAGTACTTCTGACAGAGAGACAGAGAGTGGCGTTCTGAACAGGAAGTAAAATTCCAGCTCCCAGTAAGCGGTGACTTTTTGAGATTAAGAATCAAGGCACAGTGGAAGTGGGACTCATCATCAAAGAACTAAAAAGAAAGGCAAATATTAGTGTGGCCATGGAACTAATCTGAAGACCCTTGAAAGAAAATTTTGGATTTTAAGTTGGTGTTTCTTCTTCCCTATACAAATCAACTGATGTGGTGGAAAGAGAAAGCCAGCTCACACAGGTTGTCTTCTGATATCCTCACATGTACAGTAGCATGGACCCACATGCAAACATGCATGTACACACGTATACAAAAAAATAAACATGTTTAAAAAACACAAAGAAAGACAAGCTTATAACAGGAGTGACAGGTTAAAAAATTAAATCACTAAATAAGCATTAAATGAAAATAGAAATAAAGTAAGTATAGAAAATAATGAGAAATATCCAAAGGGGGATATGATCAAAACATATAGAAAAAATATGCATTATTAAATATATTTAAAAGGGGGAAGAAATGAATGAAGGATTTAATGTGAGAGACTGGATAATTCTAAGGAAAACAGAATAGGAAAAAATAGATGTAGTATTGATCACTGTAAGTAAAGGACTGCGCTGGAGGTTGGAGATAGTGCAAAGAACCAAAGACATGCATCTGATTTTGTTTTGCACAATCACTAAGTTATGGGGATTAAAAAGCAAAACCATATACATGTTTATTTTAATGCATTTCGGAATGTCAGTGGTACAGACAACTTCCTTCATTCAACATTAAACCCTCTAAATGTGCCTGTACGCTTGGAGAAAATTGGATATTGACACTGGTGGATATTGAAAAACACTTATGTGTACTGGACTAAAACTCAAAATGAATGATTTTTATCCAATTATTATATTGACCCTATGACAGCACTGGAACTTAGAGTGGGAAGTTGATCTCAGAAAGATCTAAATAAACTTCCAAAGGCATCCTGAGCCTGGGCAGAGGCCTTGAGGTTGGGTCCTCGTCTCCTACTCCCACGTCATCTTATCACTACAGAGGAGCCTAGCACTGTGTACACAGTTCCCTGCTTAGCATCCGTGGGGTCATAATTCCAGAACACGGACAAGACAGAAGGCTGCTCGCTTCATTTTGTGATAGCAGCGTGGATTGGAAGAAAGCATCATAACACAGCTTTAAGAAATCAGCTGGATGAATAGAGATGCAAGCATTCCCAAATGAAATGCTGACAAGTCTACATTGGTACAACAAATAATAATCTACTCAGAACAAGATTTTGTGCCTGAACCATAATCTCTTTGTGTGCTTTACCACCCATCAGCCTGTTGGGAAAAACTTGGTGCTATCTTGGAGATATTGGAAACAAGGTTTAGCAAATCTAATGCGTCTTCCTGATTGAAAATAGGAAATCCTCCTGTAACAGACCGCTACGTCTCACAGTCATCAGAAGGTTACCAACACAAGCTTGCAGAGCGGCCTGCTCACCTCCAGACCTAACATCAAGTCTAGGGTGGTGGTGACCACTCCGTTTGTGTCCCAGTTTCTGGAAGTCCCAGCAGGTGTGGGGAAGTATGAGATGAAGAAGAGAGGAGAGGCTATAGTGGCTACAGGGTCACCATCTTATTATGCAGATTAGAGATGACCTAATTAGGAATCCACAGAAGACCTACTTAGAAAATCTTGAGGAGTGGTAAGAAATTTACTGAGACGGATGCGGTACAGGTGAATCTTTACCGTGAGCTAGTGGATTTAGAATCACCTATAAAGCTGGTGGAGCCTCTGTGCCACTGTGGAGGTGCATGCCTTTAATCCCTGCGCTCAAAGGCAGAGGCAGGTGGATCAGTGAAGTTGATGCCAACCTGGTCTGCAGAGCAACCCAAGACAGCCAGGGCTACACAGAGAAACCCTGTCTCTCAAAACAAAACAATAAAAAAAAAAAAACAAGAACAAAAGGACTGGTGTGGCTTCTCTCTGGCTGCTTGTGAGGGCATTTCAAAGAGAAATACCATAAGGAGAAAGACCCACCCTGAATGTGGGTGGTGCCGTCTCATGCCTGAGGGGCCACGCCTTTATAAAAGGTGGTGGTGAGGGATAAAATTGGAGGGGAGAAAGCTAGAGAGCAATGGTCCTCCCCCTCTGCTCCCTGCTCAGCACAAGTTGAATTACTCTGCTGCACAGTGTCCTCACCATCATGGACACAAACCTCCTGAAACCACGGTTCACACTAGACTTCCCTCTATAATAGACCCTGCAGTAACCTTGACCCAAAAGTAACCGAGACTGGTGCCTACTGGGGAAAAGGAAAATCATGCAAAAATTCCAACGCAACAGCTTTCTAGGTGTTAGTAAGACAGTCAAGAAGAAGCTAGAATTACATAAAGATTCACAGTGCCCTAAAGGAAGAGGCATGAATGAGGAGATGCTGCATGCATACCACACCTCCAAATTAGGTGACAGACAGAAGGGTCGTATTCCCCCTAATATCTGGACAGGATCTCATCAGGAATTTAATTGTGTGGCAGCCTCAAGGTGTCTGTATAACTGCTTCCAATACAGTGTCCTTCTCTCTCCCTAATGCCTTATTTCCCACTAATGAGAATATCACCCAGAAATAAAGTCTATGCCATTTTACATGTAGGATGTTTTGTTTTGTCTTTTGTTTTAGACAGGGTTTCTATGTGTAGCCCTGGCTGTCCTGGAACTCACTCTGTAGACCAGGCTAGCCTCAAACTCAGAAATCCGCCTGCTTCTGCCTCCCAAGTGCTGGGATTAAAGGCATGCGCCACCACCGCCCAGCTACCTGTAGCTCTTAAAGAGAAATCACTAATCAGTGTTCTGTCTTTTTGTCTTGAGAGAGTGAGATGGATCATTCACATCTCCTGAGTCAGGTAAGACATTTATATCGGTTTCTGGATAGTCGCAAGGTTTCGAAGTACATGCTCGGGAATCTGTTGCGGTGAAAGCCAGGCCCACCCACCTGGAGGCTGTGGTTCTCAGAGCTTTCTTGAGTGGCAACTCACCTATTTAGCACGTGCAGTTTGGAGTTCTGAGTGTATGTGCAGAGTGGACAAATATTACCTCAGTCAGGGTTAGATGAGTTTCTCTAAAGAAGCCTCGTACCCCACCGCATCAGCCTCCCTTCCAGCCTCCTCAGCCTTCGGAAACCACTCTTAACTCTAGCTTTCTTAGTCTGCTTGTTAGCGTATGTCTTATAAATGGAACTGTGCATTAATCTATTCCTTAATTGTTATTTAAAATGTTTTGGGACAGGGTTTCATCTATCTCGGACTGGTCTCAAACATACTATAAAGATAAGGATGACTGAGCAGATGGCCCTCCTGGCCCTATCTCCCAAGTGTAGAATTACAAGCTTGTGCCATGCTGCCTGGTTTATACGTGCGGGGTGGAGATCAAACCCCGGGATTTGAACATGCTTGGACAGTACTCTGTTGAGCTACATCTCTGGTCCCCAGGCTACTGTTCTGTATCTAGTAATTTTTGGAGACTCAAGCTTTTCCCAGCACTAAGTAGATGACTGGCATACGACTCACTCACATTGGTTGGTATGCTCAGCCTTCGACCGACCAGCAGTGGGTGAAAGTTGTTGTAGGTCAGCTCTCTGTCGTCTGTCCATTTGTTTATCCTTTCATAGGCACTCCAGCGCAGACCAATCCATAGACTAGCTTCCATTTCCGGAAGCAAGGATATAATGAAATCTGTTAAAAGGAATTTTTTTTAGGAAAGCAGTTAGGGCCAGAGAGCTAGCCTGCCCTGAGGGTCTGAGCTGGATTTTCAGAACCCACATGGTGGAAAGGAAGGACATGCTGTTTTCTGATCTTCACATTTGTGCGTGTAAACACACACACACACCAGAGAGAGAGAGAGAGAGAGAGAGAGAGAGA
>NW_022196897.1:47240978-47251010 GCF_008632895.1 Mastomys coucha
AGAGAGAGAGAGAGAGTAAAAAAAACATTTGGATTATCTATCAAGATAGCCTTTGCCTTCTCTAACGGAAAGTAGTTTAACTGTATGATTTTAGCCTCTCAGAACTAACATGGCTCCCAAATCAGAACAAAGCAAGGTTCCCAGCGCACAGCACTTTGCAAGCTGTGCTGAGGCCCCAGTTTATCCCCATTACAAACAAACAAACAAACAGCACACTTTCCCAAAGATTCTGGTACCTTGTTCACTACGGCTCAGCACGGAAGGAAGGGTGCCACCATAGGAATGACAAATGCCTTTTGCTTGAGAAAACGTAACGGGCTCAGAGTTGACCTTTAGAAAGCACTGTAAATAGAGACACAGGGGAAGCCTCAGACTCAGACACAAGAAAACCACAGATGCAGGGACACCTCATCTTTAGCGTGCTGCCGTTCACCTGTGAGATGTGCAAATGAACGTGACTTCAAATTCATACTTTCAATATAAATGTGTGATGAGCCGTTTTCATGTTATTTATTACACATATCTTTAAAATGCCTCACTTGTTGAGTGTCTCCTACTTGCTCTGCAGTTTTTGTATTCAGTCAGTCATCTTCTTATCTCATTTAACTCTCAGAGCAAATGAGAAAGCTGAGGCAAGTCAAGAAACTTGACTCAGACGCAAAACAACTGCAGAGCGGTGAAGTGGTTATTTCGAGTCTGTTCTATCGGAGAGCAAAACCTGGGCTCCTAGCCATCGGTCCTGATCTCTGACACATATCTTTTCCTCTGGGTAGGACATTTTAATTCAAGTTTATGTCACTATGCAAATCAGCATAGATACAGCACCTTGGAGGAATTACAAAAGATAATCCTGTAGGGTTTTTTTTTTCCCAGCACCTTGGAGGAACTAAAAAGATTATCCTGTGGGCTTTTTGTTTGTTTGTTTGAAGTCAAAACATGGCTGAGATTGTAGGTCAGTGATAGAGCTACATTGCTGCCCCTCCCCCAAACCAGAAGTCAAAACGTCCGCTGTTTCACTGCAGGCCCTTCTGCTGGCAAATCCATCTATCTCTTCCTTTCTCTGTGACTAGGGAACATAGGTTAGGATGGGATAGTTTGTCTCAAGCCGTGTTCCCTGAACCATTCTGCAATGGTGTTCAGCCTTCTTACAGACTGGATGGTTAAAGGAAGTTGAACCACAAGCAAAGTCACTGGGTGATTTTCAGAAACAGTCCCAGATGGACCACCCTGAATCCCAACAGAGATGCCCAGTGTTGAATATGGCAGGGCAGAAACAAGGAGCTTGCTGCTCTTGAAGGCTTTGTGGCGTCTTCACACCAGCCTAGACTACACCCCTCTACACTTCTTCTAAGTGAGACAACAAACATTAGGTGACAGTTTCTTCCCAGCATCCCAAGGAAGCTGTAATACACACATACAGCAGTAAGGCCCATGCATCCGGAAGAGGCAAGCGCAGAACTCACCATCCACTAGATCTATAGCATCATCCATCTCCCGTGTGGGCAACATCAAGGTTAAGTACTTTCCAGCACTTGTGTGGTCTCTGATCTAAGCTGACTGACAGAGGCTGCTTAGATTTTTCTCCTTTAAGGGGGAAAGAAAGCAGCGCCCTTAAATGGAGTCAGTTCCCTCAGGCTGTGGGGTTAGTAACCAGCTAGTGGATGGAAAGTCATGGGTAGATCAACAGCAGCAATGTTGTCTCTGGGAACAATAGAATACAAAGGCCAGTAGGCATCTCAGCTTGAGAAACGAGTTCGATGCCGCTTGTGTTTCTGGAAGCAGAGACCATGTGGGAGGCCCTCTCAGAGAGGTGTCTGAGAGGCTGCTCTTCTACCACAGGCTATCCAAGCAGCACGGAAGCAACCATGCTTGGCACAGTGCGACGGTTCTCCTCTCACCTTATTCTGAAAAGGAATCCATTTCCCAGTGCACTGTACTTTAGAGGCAGGATCTGGGCTATATTTCTCTAATGAAGATACATTGTATTTTTCACAGACGAAAGGCAACTTGGCATTACAGTCCGCTCGTTTACTGAAGTCTGAAAAGGGAGAGCCGGGATTGTGATGATGAGAAGTTTTCATTGAATGCATTTTAAAAACAATGGCTATTAAAGACAGGCTCCTTCTTTACCATACAGTTTTTGTTGCTAGGGACAGCTTGAAGTCTACCCTGTGGCCTGGAGAAGCTCTTTAAAGCAGTCATTCCTGAGAGTTAAAATATATTCTTGGTCTTTACTAGCCATTTCTGCCTCTACTATTATTCATGTCAAGAGGCTTATAGGATAGTGATATTGCCTGTAAAAATTACACGTTTGATAAAGCAACCATACGTTAAACCAGAAAAAAAGGTGGGGTGAAACAGGAAGAGAGTTGGCAGGGATACTTAACAAGGGGATACAGAGATCCTGCCTGCTCACCCTTGCAAACGTATCTGTCTGCTTATCAATTATGAAAGCACTAAGCTTAGTCTAAAGTAATAGCTTGAGGATAAAGAACTGAAATATCCATATTGGAAAGAGCTTCTCTTGGCAGTTTGAGCTACTGTCATCAATGGTAAATTAAGAAGGAACTACTGAGTGTTCACTCAGAAGGAAGACAGACTTAGGCAGTGACTGAATTTGAAGTACACGGATTACACGGTCAACACGGAAGAGTCAGAATAAAGTTTACCAAGAAACCATGTCTTGGCTGACATGTGCGAACATTCATCTCCAAGTATCATGGGAAAACGGTGCCACGGGCGGCGGCGGGAGCTGAAAGGAAGGGGGGCGGGTGAGAACTTGCAGCACAATTCTCTTCACTCTAAATTATCTCAATTATCAACTTAATGTTAATGGTATTCTTTTTAAGCCACTCTTTTGATACCAAACATGAAGAGAAACTCGGTTTCTCAAACGTATAGACTAATGTCTAAAACTGTTTAGAAGTAGTAATCTCCTTACACAAGGGAGTCAGGATTGCTTCTTTTGTGTGATAAATTGATTGAGTTGGTATCTAGGGTGTTACATACCCTAGAAAATAATGATCAATTGGATTCTCACTTGTTTTCACCCACCACTTCTGTTCATCGCCAGATATCTGAAAAGAAAACACACATATATATTATATATCATATAATATATATAATTGGACCAATGTATTAATTGGGCATATAGTGTCTTATTATGATTAATTATAAACCTTAAACAATACTAATTTCCCACCCCAAGGTTATTCTGCAATTTAATTTTATCTTCTATTACTAGAAATAGAAAGTTAAAAATTAAAAAAAAACATGATAGTGAATAAGAATTATTTATATTCTGTACTGATACATATCTATCAAGTTGATATTTAATATCATCATGTGTATTAAGCAATTCTCTTTTCTAGCATGATTTTGGATGCTGTGAAGCAAATCATATTTTGTATGAGGATTTAATCTTTCTCCCTCTCCCCCTGTATCCTTCTCTTCCCCCTTATCCTCTCCCCCCAACCCCTTCTCTTTCTGTCTTGCTCTATAGTTCAGGTTGATCTGGCCTCAAATTCACAATTTTGCTATTCTCCCAGCCTTCCAAGGGCTGAGATTATAGACATATAATACCATGCATAGCCAAGATTTGGGTTTTATAGTCTTTAGAAATATTATAGTGAAATATTGTGTAAGTAATATGCAAAATAATAAGTGAAATAAATATAAATATAAGAAATTAAAATCCATTTGTTTAGTTGGAGAGGTGGTTCAGTGGTTAAGAGCACTGGCAGCTCTTCCAGAAGATCTGGGTTCAATTCCCAGCATCCACACATTGGAGCTTATAACCAGCTGCAACTACAGCTCTAGGGGATAGCTCTAGGGGCTGCCCTCTTCTGGCCTCTACAAGTGCTACATAAATGTGGAAGACATTTTAGGTAAATACTCATATACATACAATAAAAATAAATAAAAATCTTAAAATGCATCTCTTTATATTACATTTGCTAGTTTGATTTTGATAGCTTTTAGTGCTGTGAAAGATGTTATCGTGGCAAGAAAGCTGTGATTGCTAGCGCAGTATAAGACGGCTTCTTCGTAGTTTAAGTGCGGATCAGCAACAAACCAGTATTCACTTCCTTCAATTATAACCGGGGGCCCATGAATTCCAGAGCGCTCTAAAGAAGAAAACAGAGTTACAACTGTGATAATCAAACAGAAACAGCTAAGCATGGGGTGTTCAAAACAAACCTTACTGAGTAACTGCCACCATGTATGCAAATGGCCTCCCAAAGGCCTGCTGCTGCTTCCCTGCCCCAGATTCTATTAGCAGGTGGAAGAACCATTAACGGGGAGGGCCTAGTCAGAAGTCTGGTTGTGCTGGACTGTGGCCCTGGTGGCTCCATTTTCTCTTTCACTGTCCAGCCACCTTAAGGCAAGCAGCTTATTACCTCACCGCTCCCTGCAAAGGATACTTTGTATCACTACAGGCCAAATGTTGCAGGCTACCAGGGGAAACTTCAAAGTTGTAAGACAAAAAGGAAGCTCCTTCTCTGCTACCTCATCCCATCCCACCCACATACCACCTCTGCTGCCTGCCCGCAGCAGAGAAGAAAGTAGCAATTAACTGATCTACAGAGTGAGTTCCAGGACAGCCAGGGCAACACAGAGAAACCCTGTCTCCAAAAACCAAGGGGGAGAAAAAAAAAAAAAAAACCCAGCCAACGGCATGCATTATCCAGAAAGATTCAAGTTGAGTTGGCTAAATTTTGATGCTCAGCTTACCTGGATTATACCAGTCTGGCATCTGGGGAGTGCTACCTGTGTGAGAAGAAAGCAATGGCTTATGGTTAGTCCTGGATGACAAAGCATGCATCCTGTAAATGGAGACACGTAGGCAATGCAAAGCATCATGGAGACACCTTCATTTTGGATCAAACTGGTTCATGCCTAGTTGAAAATACCTTTGTGGAATTTCTCAGGATTTATACTAAGGCTTGCTTTAGTATTTACCTTTTAAAAAGCAGGTCTGTTAAATATTAATTAAACATTGCTAATAGTCAGGCATTGGGGCACGAAATTCAATGGTAAAGCACTTGCTTCGAATATGCAAGGCCATGGGTTCAATACCCATGATGAGAACAGAAAGACTTTTTAGCTGTTTTTTTTTTTTTTTACTTTGTGTTAAGGAAGTCACACACACACATGTGGCCATCAGATAGAAAGCAAACATAGTGAATGTGATTCTGAAGCCATCACACACGTGCACCAAGGGAAATACAGCAAGTATCTAGTCTGTACATGTGGGATGGGTTTTCACCAGTTCCCAAGATGGGACTGGGAAACTCGTACAATGGTGTAGTAGTGACTTCTTAAAGAAGACTAAACAAAGCTGGGAAGAAAATAAGAAAGTCACTCAGGAGTTCTGAATGGAAACGAGAAATATACCATGCTCCACAGAATTCTGGGCTTTGGCATTGGGTCACCAGATGTCCATACACACTTGACCTTTGCCATACTCTGGATCAGATTCCTGACTCCAGAGACTCCAGTTTCTACTCTGTAAAAGGGAGTCTCTACTCACAAAGGCTGTGAAGATCATGCAATCATGCCGATGAGGCACCTGGGCAATGGTCCTCACAGAACTTCAGTGGCTTCCCATCCCACTTCATATCAGCTGCAGTCACACTGATTTCAAATAAATACATACTTTGCTTAATCTTAGAAAATGTAGGGTAAATTTGTTGGCCCTAATGTCACATGGTCTTGGGACCCAAAGCATCGGGTTTTCCTCAGAGCACTGCCTACATATCAAGTGTGTTTAGTTTGTCTCTTTGAGACAGCTCTCTTCATTTTGGATATTTTCTACCAATAGTGCTGGAAGACAGTCAAAACTGTACATGGTTTCTTGTTTATAATCTTGTTAAAGACACGGTATCTCTACCCAGGCAATCCAAGTCTAACAATCGTGTCTTAGCTCCTAAATGCTGGAGTCTACAGGTGTGTGCTACCGTGCCTGACTTCCTTCCTCCTCCCCACTCCCTTCTCCCCCTCTTTCGTGTCATTACAGGCTCTATTGTCATTTTTTAACTGTTTTTTTTATTTGAATTTACATAAACTACTAGCATCTTGGAGTTCACTAAAAAAAAAAAATCATTCTGAATTTTACAAGGACCTGCCCAATTTTGACCTCTTCAGTGTTCCTTCATTCTTTCCAGAATACCTTCTGGCCCAGCATAAAGGTAAACCACCATTCTGGTTTGCAGTGTTTAATGTCGGGAAAAGCAGTGACTTACCTTTTGGAATCTGGCACACCCATTCAAGCTTTGCATCACAAGCAAAAGGCTTCAAATGAGCATATTCCCTCTCATCATAGAGATGCCAGAGTCTTTGCCAAGGTACGTCAAGTATCTAAGGGTTGAAAAAGATGGTGGAATATTCTGAAACGGTTGCATTTCTTTCTAAACGCTGGAAGCCATGGCCTCCACCTCTTCTGTAGTTCCAACACCTACCCTACTTATGAAGAAACAGAACATTAAAAAGTAACTTAACAGCTTGGGCAAGGGTTTTCCAAGTGACAAAGGAAACAAAGGTTTAATTTATGCCCCAAATACTAATTGTTGTCCTCTTTTTGCTGATATGAAACGTTATATTTTACATTTTTCCCATTTCTTTCAAAAATTACAATGAAACCTTTTCCTTGTATGCATTCACTGTACTCTGTGTTGTAGAAGGACAGTTTTATGCTGGTATACAGAAAATGTCTACCATAGCTTTTTCCCTTGGAAATTTTACAGTCTTAGGATTGTTTGCTTAGAGACTGCTCCTATTGGATTAGCTGAGCCTGTCTCCTTGTTCAGCCATGTGCAGAAACCCAGCCTCTCAAGTCAAGTCTATATAATAAACAAAGTGAACTTCAGAGGTGTCGTGGTTTGGTTTCTCCAGCAGAGACTCCAGCCCTCCTGTTCCAAGCCTGTATGTGTGTCTGCATGTCTGTGTGTCTGTCTTTTCTTCATTTCTTCACTGCCCTGGCCAGGTCGAGCCCTGGAGATAGATGTGCTAGGACATGGCAGAATAGCACAATATCCTGGACCTGGACATGTGTGGGTTTAAATTTTACTTCTGACAATCTAGGCTGGAATTCCATTCTCAACTTGATGATTATGGTAATTGTACCTACTTCACAAGACTGTGTACATTTAAGTACCTATCTCAGTGCCTGGCTCATAAAGGATCTATACTAATAGATATTACCATCGTAAGACCACTACATTTTCATTCTTACAATAAGCCCTCATTGCCTATACCTTTTCTTTCAGCTATCAGAGCCCGGAGCCAATGGTATCAGAGCTTATTGAACTGTCTATCTTTTGCAATGCTGGAGTCTCGTGAAGAACCCTATCACAGATACCTTCTACTGTCTTGAACCTCCTAGACACATCACTTATAAAATGGATAAACAAATGGATTCTGTACATGTCTCATGTGTTTGTGCTGTATCTTAGAAATGTCTCTCAAGATAAATATTCCTCACATTCTTGGCTCAGGTTCACCATCTTGGCTCATCCATTCTCAGTTTTAAAAACATCCTGTTGCCTTTCAAAAATAAAGCAAAGCAAACCAAACCAAACCAAAACTCCCACAGAAGTCCAGGCACCTTAACCGGACAGCAACCTGATTTTTCAACATTTTTTTAAAAAAATTAATTTGAGGCTCCTACTTGCATATGTTTCTGCACCACTGGAGTGCTTGGTGCTCATGGAGGTCAGATGAGGACAACGAAGCTCCTGTACTGGAGTGATGAGCCATCAGGTAGAAACCCAGGTTCACAAGTGCTGGAAGAGCAGCCAGCACTCTAAACCACTCTGCCATCTCGTCATCCCCTAAGGACTGTCTTTAGTATAATTCCAATTAAACTGGATACATACTGTTCCTGTCCCCCCTGGGCAAACTCTATTCATCCTTCGAGACCAAGGCCAAATCCCAACTCTTTCTGGGCAGACCTTAGTGATCACCCCCCCGCCCCCTTTTGGCTTTTCCTTGGACCATTCTTGAGGCATCTTACTATAGAATGATGATAAAACTGTGGGTTTTTCAAAAGAGAAATTTTATTTTCTTAAAAAGTGTAAGTCAGACTGCTCGGGCTTGCCCTCCACCGCTCCTGGCGTCACGCTCCATGGGCAGAAGGTGTACTAGGGATGTTTCACCTGACCTTACATGATGCCAGATTTGGGTGTGGTGTGAGGGGTGAGCTCAAGGCTGAATTCTGTCACTGAGCCCTGATGTCAGTTCTTGGATTTTATTTTGAACACTGATTTTAGAGTCGGTACTGACCTTGATAGCAGCACAGTCTCTGATGTCATAATCCTGTTGAAACGCTGGCTCCATGATCACAGCCGACACCTGAGAAGATAAGTTATCCTTGAGAAGGTAGGCTGATACAATACTTGCAACTTCCGTACAGTTTAGGCAGCTTTAATGGTCCAAGCACGCTCATTGGCCTGGCCGCCGAAAGGAAACATTTTCATGCTTTGTGAACGATGTGGATGCTAAGTGCAGAAACATCCTTAGTCTCCCACCAGGCCGCAGTCTCAGAAGTGGGGTTGGCGTGTCATTAAATCTCCCCCAGACAGCTCCTAGAGCATTTCTTAGTATTCTGAGATGCGATATATTTGATCAACTAATTTCAGCTATCCCTCAGAAAACAAAAGGGTTGACACTGTCATTTAGCAAGGACACAGAATGAACTGATATAAATAACACAGTGTCTGGGAAGTGGGCCCTTAGAAGTGTCCAGAAGTGTCCCGTAGTGTGGGACTCCTAACAGCGGGAACAGGGGCTGTCCCTGACTCTGTCCCTGTCTTTAGATCCCTTTCCCTGAACTGGCCTGCCTCGTCTAGCCTCAACAGGACAAAACTGCCTAGGCTGGTTGATATTCAAATCAGCATGGCAGGAGGAAAGAACTGGCTCCTGAAAGATGTCCACTGGCCTCCACTGCCTCCACTGCCAGGCACATACAATAAAAAAATAAAAATGAAAAAAATAAAGATGAATACTTTGTGTTTTCCTCCCCACATCCTGTAAGTAAATCTGTTTCTATTTCAAAACATGTGTGTGAATCTTCTTAATTGAGGTAAAACTGCTTATGTCCTTACAGGGTTTAAAAGAATTTTAACACACTTAGAGCCACTGGATCTAGTTGGGTAGCACATGCATTTCCTCTGACAGTTACCATGATGTGGTGAGAACAACATGCGGTTGTTAACTATGGTTCCATATAGCACAACATATAGATCTCTTGAACTTATTATCTAAAAAAAGTCTTGTACTTTTTGATAACCCCCTTCCCCTCCTCAATCTGTCCCAGTATTATGTCCCAGCATGCTAGTATCAATATGCTGTAGCTTTCTCAGAAAGAATGATATACTTTGGTGGAAATACATCCCAGAGCTCTCCTGTGGTGGAGACCGCTTTGGCTAACCAGGGTCTTCCCTAGTTCCATACAAATTTTAGATGTGGATGTTTTATTTAACAACAAATTTACTTGCTTTTGAAAGAAGCATTCTTCCCGTGTTTTTTCCAGCATGAAAAGTTATAACTTACTGGTGTACGGTCACTCCATTGCCAGGACCCTTGTAAATCAGGGCTTCTTTTATTCAGACCGATCCACAACCAACGTTGCCCACTATGTTAGAAAACAAAAACAAAAACAAACAAACGAACAAAGAAGGAGGCAGTGTTAGAAGTCTAGGACAATACCTGGTAAACATATTTAGCATTCACATGTTTTAAAGTGGCTGAGTCATGTATGTGTATTCAGGAGTTTGAAACCAACAGAAAAGACAACCTTAAGCTACACAAAGAAAGAAAAATCAAGCACTTAGCCCAGAGCAGCCATAGGAAAGGTACCACATGTTTTCTTTTTACTTCTTTAATTTATTCATTTATTCACTTTGCATCTTGATTGCGACGCACCCTTCCTCCTCTCCCACAGGCCCCACACTTACAAGTTCCTCCCCATAAGGTACCACATGCTTAAAACTAAATTTTTGTTTGTTTGGTTTTTGTTTTTGTTTTTTTTTT
>NW_022196897.1:47251020-47260708 GCF_008632895.1 Mastomys coucha
TTTTTCAAGACAGGGTTTCTCTGTGTTTTCTTGGCTGTCCTGGTACTCACTCTATAGACCAGGCTGGCCTCGAACTCAGAAATCCACCTGGGATTAAAGGCCATGCGCTACCACCACCTGGCTAAAACTAAATTTTAAGTCGTTTTCTGTGTATGAAAGGCAAAAAAAAAATCTATTCCGCTTTGGATCTTAAAACAGAAACTATGATCATTCTAAGTTCTTACTGTAATATCAGGCAATCTTTTCAGATAGCGTCAGTGGCAATAATGGCCGTGTACCTTTGTCTTCTTTTTCTAGACTTGGAATTACGGATGTTGTGAGCCATGATGTGGGAAATGGAAGCTGGATCGTCTGCTTCTGTAGGAGCTACAAGTGCTCTAAACCACGAGTCGTCACCGCTCCAGCTGCTTGTCTTGGTTTTGAGATGGGGTGGGGGTGGGGGTCATGTGGTTGACCATAGCCCCGAGCTCCCTGTGTGCTGTCATCCACTTATCTCCATCTCGTAAGTATTGGGATTAGCAGCATGAGATGCCATGTCTTATGTGAGGCTGGCGCTTGGATTCTGGGCTTTGTGTGGGTACTTGATGAGGTTACCTACATCTCCAGCCCAACAACGGCATTTTAAAAACAGTGTCTAGGGGTTACCGGTGTAGCTCAAAGGTGGAGCACTTGCCTATAATGTGCAAGGCCCTCGGTTCCATCTCACACACACACACACACACACACACACACACACAGTCTTTATAGCACTATCAAATGTCTTTTCTTTATGATGCAAAATAAGCTATTTGGTTAAAATTTCACTAAAGAAAAATTTAAAATACTTTAATTTCCACTGCCCAGTAATTTTAAAGTGAGCAAGTAGTCATTTTTAAAAATCTAAGTAGAAAAGAAAATGCCAGGAAAAGTTAATTAATTAAATAATCACTTCCATGATTATATTTAATGCCATTAGCTTTCTATTTCTCTGTAATAGCACTGAGCTGGGATTAGTGATGCCACAGAGAAATGTGAGGTTAGATGCTTCCTGTTACACAGAAGATATCCCAGCCAAGGAAACACGATCCATATGAGCCCATGAGAGTTACCAAACAGAGTGTAGAAAGTCTAAACGTTATCGTTAAACTACAGCATATCGAGAGGTCACAAAGGACTGCAGTGTACAAACACTTCCTGAGGTTGGAGGGAAACATCTTCAAAAGATGGCTTTTTGATATTTCTTTGGAGCAAGAAACCCAGGCACTTACCATGTTCCAGTGGCATGCAGTGAGATGCCTCACAGATGAATATATACAAACATGAAGGCAGGAACACACATCTACATGATACCTTTCCCTCTATTGGGGATACGTATATGACAAGAGATCCAATTGCAAAACCTTCCTCTGTCTCCAATTTCACCCGGAAAACATTCCTTAAAATCTAGACTTCTCAGGCTTAAATAAGTAGCCAAATTCTATTCCTTTTTTAAAAAAATTATTGATTATATGTAAGTACACTGTAGCTGTTTTCAGACAACCCTGGAAGAGGGCATCAGATCTCATTATGGATGGTTGTGAGCCACCATGTGGTTGCTAGGATTTGAACTCAGGACCTTTGGAAGAGCAGAAGGTACTCTTACCCACTGAGCCATCTTTCCAGCCCAAATTCTATTCCTTTAATTTAACTTTGTGTTGGGACATGAAATCAGTGGTATAAGCACAGTACAAATATACATGCATAAATAACATGCATAAATATAAATATAATACAAATATATTATACATATATGTATATGTATATATGCATATATGTGTCTAGATGTATATACATAATATATACCTAAATATAATATGAATATATATTTCAGAGGAGGTAGGACCCAAATGCAAAACTAATCAGAACTGTTTAGCTTTGTAGAATATACAAAATATATAGACTGCACAGCTATAATGTTACTGAGAAGTTTAAGCCTGAATATTTTTATGAAATCTTTTTTAGTGACCTAAAGTACCAACCTAACTTTATACCACTTTTTTACTTTTTAATAAAATAATTGCAGCTGGCCATGGCCACACACAGTTAAAGCCTTAGTGCTTAGATGCAGAAGCTGAAGGATGACCAGTATGAAGCCAACTTGGGTTAGGTAGCCTGTTCCAGCTCAGTCTGAGCTGCACAGCAAGACCTTGTGACAAGACAAGATGAGACAAAACAAAACAGCAAAAACCAACAACAAAACCCCAATGCTTTCTTTCCTTTGCTCAGCATCCCCCAATAGTTTAATATCAGTCAGGATTTCCTCATGTTTTCAACTTGTTTAACTTAGAAAATATGAGAATTTTATAACGGCATTTGTTATGCTGTTCACAGACCAGATAAAATCTAGTGGAGATGATTAAGTCCAGTTTAAATTCAGCAGCAATAAGGAATTTCCAATTTTTAGCTGTCTCTCAGCTCTCTCATGGCCTTCCTACTGTATCACAAGTCCCCAAACCACAAGGTCTAGACAGTGACCACATACAGGTCACCCTTCAGCAGGTGGCTAAGGCAGCAGGGCCGTATGACGATATAACTATTTCTTCTAAATCTTTCCTCATTATATACTTTAGCCTGAGAAATTCCCTAACATGTGCTTTAGAGTGTTTATCTTATTTAGGAACAGTTTGTTATTCATTCAGGAAGAAAGACCAAAACTCACCCATTGCCTAGATTCAAACAGCTACCCAATACCCGCAGCCCTTGCCCTCGTCTGCCCATCCTTCCTCAGCTTCCAGGGCCTCTTACCAGTCTCTTTTTGGCCAGCGGACCTCCATCCTCAAGCTGACAAACTTCCCTATTTTAAAGTTTATTTCTGAGTCCTTTGCTGAAGACCAGAGGGTGGATTCTTACAGAAAGAGTTTGCTCAGTTGTCCAAAATATCTCTAGTCATCACTACTTTCAGAGAATGAACTCCATTTCAATCCTGAATTTAGTTTTCAGCTTCATTTGAAGGGCTTCCCTAGAGCGTCATATATACAGAGAGCAGTAGATACCCATGGTGTGTGGTGGTGGTGGGGGGGAGGTTAGAGGAGAAAGTCATTTCTGAATTACAGCTTGCTTAGAGTTTTATCTTCCTTAGCTGTCGCCAGGTAAAGGAAACAATGAGCTGGACACTACATTATTCACTGCATACTGCTAATGCAGATTTCAAGAAAGCCGGAGAGAGAAAAACTGGGGAATCAGATCAAAATGAAACATTCCCATTTTCTTTCTAAACCATTTCTACTCCACACACTAAGCATATAGTTCCAAAGCTATTTGGAGACGCTGCATAAAAGGTTAGTAAGTATAAGTGTGTTAAACTTCTGACTCTCAATCCAATTTCCCGCAGCATTTGGTTGCTAAGGAAAACAGTATCTGATCCACAACCCTCAATAAATACGATTTGATGAGGGCTCTTAGTCTGCAAAGCCTAGATTTATATCTAAAGCCATTCATGCCTCTGCACAGGAGGGAACGCACACAACAGCAATGGCTGCAAACAAGGCTTTCTTCTCTAAGCCCAGGGTTATTTTGGCTCCACAATGGTTTCCCATTGGGATGCCGTCAAGAGTCGCAATGGTTTAAGAGCCTTAATGAGTTGGTGTATCACAAATCCTTTTTTACTGAAATCCAAACAGCGATATAGAGCCTAGACTGAGAAATAAAATAGTCATCAGTCTTAACTTGTGGCAAGTGATACAGATTTGGGGTGGGCAGCAGGCTTCTTGCTGGGAAGGTCAATTCCAGTAATAAAAGTTAACACATTCAAGGTGCGAACTTCATAATCATTTCCTAGTGTAAATGACCCCACTTCCTTCCTTTCCTTTAAACTATTGTGGCTATCTTGGTTTTAAAGCATGTCGTTTTTCAAAACAAAGCCCAAGCAAATCATATGATATATTTATATGTTAAGCCAGAAATGGATAAGTCATTTTTCTAGATGTAGTTTTAATGCCTATTATAATCTGATCACACAATATCTAAAGTGTGGCTATTAATTCCTTTGCTATTTGAGTTAACAGAGGACAACCCCACAGACAGCGCAGGCAAGCAAAATGTTTCAAAATGTAATAAGCTGGGGCTGGTGAGATGGCTCAGCGGTTAAGAGCACTGACTGCTCTTCGGAAGGTCTTGAGTTCAATTCCCAGCAACCACATGATGGCACACAACTATCCGTAATGAGATCAGATGCCCTCTTCTGGTGTGTCTAAAGACAGCTACAGTGTACTTTTATATAATAAATAAATAAATCTTTAAAAAAATGTAATAATCCAGAGAAATGACAACCGAGTGACACCCACGTGGGTGAGCCTCTTACACTCTGTACACAAAACATCATCACTCCCCTTGACTTTTAAAGAGAAGGACTCTACTGAAATGCACCACTTTAAAACATTCTGTGCTTCTGTCCACCCAGGATGGCAACTCCATAATCTCGGGTTGGGCAAGCACTAATGGCCAGATTTCTTTTATGCATTTTCTAGCAAAACAGAATCGGATTTCATTATTGAACAAATTTGTAGACTTGGTCTTAATCAAAACTGATAATGTACAAATTGGGCCTTTGCCAACTTATTTTATGCTAGATTAATCTTTTGTTATTTCATTTCTTATAATTCTCTACATGGACATCACACAGCTTCCCTCCCTTCGTACTTCTGATTAAGGGGCATGTACTTTTAAACTCTACCGCATGTTAAATGTTTCTGAAATATGGTTTCCAGATAAAATGAGTAATTTATTATACCTTCATATTTTCAGAACTATTTCATGTTTCTATATTCCAGTTTTTATTTAGAGTGTTTAAAACCTGTTATTTATTAAAGCATTCCTCTTAAAAAAAACATCGTATATGGGGCCATATCTGTGCCGTGTGTGTTTGTGTGTGTTTGTGTGTGTGTGTGTGTTGCACTCGAGTGTGTGAGTGTGTCATGTGTATGTCTGTGTCATGTGTAAACTCACGTGTGTGTACAGTAGAGGACAACTTCCAAGACTCGGCTCTCTCCTTTGACCCTCTTGAGGCACGGCTTCTCTTGTTCCTGGCACAATGCATATTCTGGACTGGGTGGCTCACGAGCTCCCAGCTATTTCTCCTGTTTCCACCTCCCACCTCATCAAAGGAGAGCTGTGGATGTGAGCCACGGCTTCTGGCTTTTATAAATGGCTTCTGGGGTCAAACTCAGATCAGCAGGCATGCATGGCAAGTGGTTTCACCTGCTGAGCCATCTCCACAGCCCCTAAAACCTTCCTTTATTGTGTTTTTCTCTTTTAACATTTAGGATAGTTTTGTTCTGTTCTTATAATGACATACATTTACTATCAAGTCTTGGGGTTATACTATATTCTTGCTTTGAATTCTTTTATAATAAATTCCCTATTTTTGTGTGTTCTTGATTTTTTTAAAGTCATATTTGAGCTCGTGTATGTCTTTGACATGCTTTTTCAAAGGATGCAATATACAGTTTAGATCAGTCTCTTCAAAATGAAGTTAACTGGGAACTAAACACATCGCAAGGGCTCCTACCTTAATATGCTTTAGATGCCGATCTTCACACATCTTTTATAGTTAATGATGTGCAAAAGAACAAGGCTGGTTAGATTTTTCTCATTTTTCTGGTAAACTTTTATTTTGGGAGGAAAGGGCTTTTGTTAGATTCATAATCATAGAGAAAATATTCACTAGAATATGTTCGTATGTTTTTTTTAAAGCCATTTATCCTAGTACACCTTGATTAAACAAACAAACATCTTTTAGTGTTCAGAAAAGTGAAGAAAAAGGTAATTTTGTGGTGCTGAAGCCCCTAATCCCTGTGACTGTCTGGAAAGCATCAGCTGACCTATATTTCTCTATGATGTCCAGAGAGACATCAGGAAAATCAGGTCAGAAAAGCCTTCCACGCTGACGTTACAACCACAATGACTGTAGCCGCTTTGATAGCTTCCTTTCTTACTGTCCTCACTCTGTGCAGCTTCCACGGGGGCCATTGTGCCATTGTGGTAGTTTTCTGAGCAGTTGACCGGAGAGTACCTACAGATCTACTCTGTATTATGTTTGCATTCCCGGGGATAGAACATCGAGTCTCACAGATGGTAGGCAACGCGGCACCACTGATCCACACCCTGGCCCTGTATATGCAAACATACACACATCGTGTGTGTTTACAGGAGCATGGGTGGCTTACAACAACTAGCCTTCTTGAAACTGAAATAATTTGGAGACTAACTTTGTTTGATTCTCCTCCCCTTAGGATCAAACTTCTTCCCTGATTAGCAAGCCGTTCTGTTTCCATCTCCATTCCCACTTTCTGATGCTCTTCGCTCCTCAGCTGTCCACTCGGTTCTTTTAACTCTGCTTTTGTTTTGTGTTTTCTGGCTCCTTTTTCCTCTCTTACCTTTCAAAACATTTGCCCTAATTACATCAGAAACACTCCTTCCCCTTCTGGCTTCTTCCCAGGCTCTCCTTGTCTTTGCCCTATACTTTTGCCATACTTTTCTTAACCTGGCTGTTGGTATGTGCTACACATAGGGCCAGGACTATGCTTCGGTTGACTTTGAATCTCTTGGTATTTGGCAGTAAGGTACTTGATGTTGCTGAACTGTGAAGCATGGGATGGCTCTTTAGATGCTAAATCACAGCAGCTTGAATACCAGGATGACTCCAGGCTTGGGTCCAAAACAGTTATTCTAGAAACATTACCTGAACTGGCCTTTTAACAACTGAACAAAGTCCTTGATTTCACTCTTGTGCCTGAAGCTGGGTAGGTGCGCTCCAAGGGCTTGGCAGAATCTTTCGGCTTCTTCCCAGTTCCTCTTTCTTACGATTCTTTCTCTATGGAACACCTTAACAAAAACAGAATATTGTTCTTCTGGGATAATCATAAAAATATTCATAGATTTATCAACTGCAGTCACATGTGTGGGTCTCTGACATGAATTTCTTCAAGGGAAATGGAAGCACAACTAAATGTACACACAGCAAACAAGACAAGTCCTGCCCAGAGTGAACCATAGGCCCACACGATGACGACCACATCACCAGGTGAGTAGCCTTCTCTAACCAGGCTGGAGAACTGCTCCAACAATCATATGCATACCTAGAACCTCGAAGAGAAAGTGCCCCAAGGGTCAAGGCTGAAAGAGAACCCAGGAACATTCTGGAAGTAGTCTTCTGCAAAGAAATGTGCCAACAGTGTAACACCAAGTTTCAAACACAAAGCCTGCAGAAGAACAGGGCTCGCCTTCTGATCAGGAACAATCAAAGAGCTGTCTGCATGGGTGTGTGGACATCGACAGACGGTGCCAAATCAAAACTTAGCACTTTTGACTGTTTCTTTGATTTGTGACGATTAACTACACCAAAAGAGCCTAGCTATTTTAAAAAGGAGAAGGGAGTGGGGAAGCAGGCAGAGAAGACAAAACACCGTTGTCAGATTACTGGTCCTGACTCCTCAGTTCCTGTCTTGTATTCACGAACACTCTAGCTATGACTCCTGGTGGGAGGAACACGTTTCTCCACACCTTCACTCAGGGCCTGGTCATGTAGTGTGCTGAAGATAAGAGGCCTGAACTGCACCAATTTGGTTGTGCAGCCCTTCTTGGGCTCCAGTAATTTACTATGAGAAAAACAATCTGACAGCTGCCACCCGTAAGCCCTAGAGTGAAGGGTAACAGACACCAGATCACAGCCCAGCCGGGTGACCAAAATCTGGAAGAATTCCCAGCCCGTCCATCAAACCCTAAGTGAGCCAGAGATCTATATATGTGATCGCCTTGGGGTTTGAGAGTGGTACTGAAAGGTTTGTTTATGGAACTACACGAATGATACAGACCCCAAATTGTTTTTTTTTTTAATACAACTAGAACTGGCTCTCATTATACAAGAAGGAAATTTAATCCAATAAGAAGAATTAGGGGCTTAGGAGAATCCTACATATGATGTGAGCATGCTGCAGGGTCACCCATCTTCTTTCTCAGAGGGAAAGAACCATGAAAGAAAGGTCACTCTGGCTTTAGTCTTGCTTTTGAGGGCAAGACATGGGTAGAGTTGAGTTGTCTGATACCAGAGACCCATGATGCTTTGCTAAGGACGCCATGCTCCCAAACATTGGTATGAGGCACTGTGTGCTTACAGG
The DNA here is from genome assembly GCF_008632895.1 of Mastomys coucha. Classification (NCBI taxonomy): domain Eukaryota; kingdom Metazoa; phylum Chordata; class Mammalia; order Rodentia; family Muridae; genus Mastomys; species Mastomys coucha. The sequence continues at coordinate 47,259,153 of NW_022196897.1, forward strand.
GAGGGACATAATTTGTACAATGACCTGAACAAGGATAACAGAGGGATAACCCCATGGAAGGACCGAATGAGACTGTTACTTTACCTTATAACAAGAAAGGCTGGAGGGGAACGTGTGCCAGCCTTCAGGACAAGGGTCATCAGGCTTGGGGGCTGCTTCCTCAGGCTCCTGGGGTCCCCTCATTTTCTTGCATATTGAAAGTGCTCGGAAACTTCTGCAGTTCTTCACTTCCCACTTGCCAAGAGTCTTTCCAGTAGACATAGCCACGCAGCCACCTGGAAATGCTGAAGTAGGGTCAGAAAGGTTAAAGTTTTAATGTTTAGGCCCAGGATCAGAGGATTAGAGGTGAGGCGACAACATCTATCCCAACACTGGGAGTAACTGGGACCAGCGGGACCCAGGCATGCAGGAATTTCACCAGCCCAGTGGCACTGGTTTCTTCTGGTCTCTCTGAACCAGTGCTCTGAGTAGACCTTGGGCACAAATTTTGCAGCCAGTCCTACAACACTCAGAGGAAGCTCCACTCCCTGGAGCTCTAATGGGCCCAGGATCACAGGATCCCAGAATCACAGGATCCCAGAGACAGCTTGAGTCTGAGGAGTTCTGACACAACCAGGATCATAGGAAGGACAGGCCCCAGTCTGATTTAGCCTGGGCAGGTAGCACTAAAGATAACCAGATGGCAGGAGGCAAGTGTAAGGATATAAGCAACAGAAACCAAGGTTACTTGGCATCATCAGAACACAATTCTCTCACCATAGCAAGTCCTAGATATACCATCACACCAGAAAAGCAAGATTCAGATCTAAAATCACTTCTCATGATGATGATACAGGACTTTAACAAGGACATAAATAACTCCCTCAAAGAAATACAGGAGAACACAGGTAAACAGCTAGAAGCCCTTAAAGAGGAAACACAAAAATCCTTTAAAGAACTACCGGAAAACACTTGAAGGAAATGAACAAAACCATCTAGGATCTAAAAATTGAAATAGAAACAGTAAACAGTAAAGAAATCAGAAAGAGAGACAACCCTGCAGATAGAAAACCTAAGAAAGAGATCAGGAGTCATAAATGCAAGCATCACCAACAGAATACAAGAGATAGAAGAGAGATGCTCAGGGGCAGAAGACACCATAGAAAACATTGACACAACAGTCAAAGAAAATGCAAAAAGCAAAAAACTCCTAACCCAAAACATCCAGGAAATCCAGGACACAATGAGAAGACCAAACCTAAGGATAATAGGTATAGAAGAGAGCGAAGACTTCCAACTTAAAGGGCCAGTAATATCTTCAACAAAATTATAGAAGAAAACTTCCCTAACCTAAAGAAAGAGATGACCATGAACATACAAGAAGTCTATAGAACTCCAAATAGACTGAACCAGAAAAGAAATTCCTCCTGTCACATAATAATCAAAACACCAAATGCATTAAAACAAAGAAAGAATTTTAAAAGCAATAAGGGAAAAAGGTCAAGTAAAATATAAAGGCAGGCCTATCAGAACTACACCAGACTTCTCACCAGAGACTATGAAAGCTAGAAGATCCT
>NW_022196897.1:47261523-47263353 GCF_008632895.1 Mastomys coucha
AAACAGTTGGTGAATGACTTCATGGATAGACCATCTTAATATACACACCATTTCTTAAATGAATGTACCCTGTTCTCTGTGGGCTGAGAATGAAGCCCACAATCACTAAAGTTTAATAGCTTTGACCATAGCAGGAAATCTGTATCAAAAAATCATGCCTACAATTAATTCCTTGGCGCAGTAGAACTGTCAACTCTTAGCTTAGCTACGATGGAGGTAAAATCCTTTGGTGATGTGAGGGTCATTGAAGTGCAGTCTTGTTACAATGAACTCCAATGTCTAAAAATTGTTCTTATTTTGGGCTTGTACCACAGTAAGAGCCAAGATTTTAAACTCTACTAAAAACAAAGCAAAGCAAAACAAACAAACAAACAAAAATATTTATCTATTTATGTTTATTTAAAAATACTAGTAGTGGTGTATTATTTAAAAATATACAGTTAATATGTTTGGAGTTATTTCAAATTTATATTGAGAAAAATGTATGTATTTTCAGTATTGCTATAGACAAGCATCTATATAAGACTGTTCAATTGATTGTTGTCTTATATCAAACAATTTTTAATAAAATAATACAAATACTCACTTTTATTGTTACAATATTTTATAAATTTTAAAGAATATGACAAAAAAACCCAAAAGGTATTATAGGTATTGAAGGGGGGTCTCTGGAAGGAGTTGGGGTACAAAAAAGAAAACAAGAATGTGATGTAATTCTATTTACTTAAAATATGTTTTTAAATGTTAAGAAATTCAGATACCCCTACCTATTCAATATTGTACTTGAAGTCCTAGCCAGAGCAATTAGACAACAAAAGGAGATCAAAGGGATACAAATTGGAAAGGAAGAAGTCAAATTATCACTATTTGCTGATGATATGATAGTATACTTATGTGACCCAAAAATTCCACCAGAGAGCTCCTAAACTTGATAAACAACTTCAGCAAAGTAGCTGGATATAAAATTAACTCAAGCAAATCAGTCGCCTTCTTCTACACAAAGGATGAACAGGCAGAGAAAGAAATTAGGGAAACAACACCCTTCACAATAGTTACAAATAATATAAAATACCTTGGTGTAACTCTAACTAAGCAAGTAAAAGATCTGTTTGACAAGAACTTCAAGTCTCTGAAGAAGGAAATTGAAGATCTCAGAAGATGGAAAGATCTCCCATGCTCGTGGATTGGCAGGATTAATATAGTAAAAATGGCCATCTTACCGAAGGCAATCTACAGATTCAATGCAATCCCTATCAAAATTCCAACTCAATTCTTCACAGACTTAGAAAGAGCAATTTGCAAATTCATCTGGAACAACCAAAAACCCAGGATAGCCAAAACTATTCTCAACAATAAAGGAACCTCTGGTGGAATCACCATCCCAGACCTTAAGCTGTAATATAGAGCAATTGTGATAAAAACTGCATAGAATTGATACAATGACAGGCAGGTAGATCAATGGAACAGAATTGAAGACCCAGAATTGAACCCACACACCTATGGTCACTTGATCTTTGACAAAGGAGCTAAAACCATACAGTGGAAAAAAGACAGCATTTTCAACAAATGGCTGGCTCAACTGGCGGTTAGCATGTAGAAGAATGCAAATCGATCCATTCCTATCTCCTTGTACAAAGCTCAAGTCCAAGTGGATCAGGGACCTCCACATCAAACCAGATACACTGAAACTAAAGAAAAGAAAGTGGGGAAGAGCCTGGAGCACATAGGCACAGGGGAAAATTTCCTGCACAGAACACCAATTGCTTATGCTCTAAGATCAAGAATTGACAAATGGGACCTCATAAAGTTGAAAAGCTTCTGTAAGGCAAA
>NW_022196897.1:47263793-47283749 GCF_008632895.1 Mastomys coucha
GGACATTTCATTCATTCTTAAAAGGGAAACAAATTACCCACGGAAAGAGTTGCAGAGACTAACTATGGAGCAGAGACTGAAGGAGGGACAATCCAGCCTGGTATAGCTGTCTCCTGAGAGGCTCTGACAGTACCTGACTAACACAGATGTAGAGGCTCACAGCCATCCATTGAACTAAGTACAGGGTCCCCAATGAAGGAGTTAGAGAAAGGACCAAAGGAGCTGAAGGGTTTGCAGCCCCTTAGGATGAACAACAATATGAACTAACTAGTACCCTCAGAGCTCTCAGGGACTCAGCCACCAACCATGGACTATACTGGGACAGATTGCCCTGGCAGCATGTGTATAGTAGAGGATTGCAAAGTCGGTCATCAATGGGAGGAGAGGACTTTGGCCCTGTAAAGGTTCTGTGCCTCAGTGTAGGGGAATGCTAGGGCTAATAAGTGAGAGAGGGTAGACGGGCAAGCAGGGGAATGGGAGAGGCAACAGGGGTTTGTTCTTGTTTTTTGTTTGTTTTTGTTTTTGTTTATGTTTTGTTTTGGAGTTAAAACTGGGAAATCATATGGCATGTAAATAAAGAAAATATCTAATTAAAAAAAAGAAAAGAAAAAAAAAACTTTGGGAAAAATGAGAAATGCATTTTGAAGCTCTTTGTAAAGAAAAAAAGAAATTCAGATACATTGAAATTATGTATCTTTTCTCATCATAATGCAATAAAACTTAAATCAATAAAAAGAAAAAAAACTTTAAGAGGAGATCAGGTGCGACCAGGGTGGTACAAGACCGTAGACAAAAATGAAAACTTTCAAAGTTTAAACATCTACTTTGTTTGAGCCATGACAGGGGAGAGAGAGAGAGTAGGGAGAGACAGTGGAGGAGAGAGAGGAAGAAATGGCATACTTAGAATAGCAATGAAGACGGTGAGCGTCATACCCAAGTGTTTGCCATGGAGCATCATTCTACAGGGACCTGTTAAGTAACTCCTACCAGATGGACTCTGTTGTCAGAACTGAAGTACAGCAAGGATGAATGTAGGGCAGAGGACCATGCCACCAGACAGAAATACTGGTAAGGTCAAACAGATTCAGGAAGCCCACCTATTCTCATAATGGAGGATGGTAAACATTTAAATCTACTCCTGACCAGGTTCCTGTCCTAGGAGATGTGACCACGACACCCCATTGAGAGGACTGTGGGGTAGCACCTGAAGTCTTTCCACATCTTAGAGCATCCCTAACACCTCAGACCAAGCCAATAGAAAGCATCTGCCTCTAGATTCCAACTCACCCCAGATGTTTATAAGGTCCTATCCACAAGGAATAAAGTGCATGAGTTATTTCACCAAAGATTGTCTGGGGCACCTGTCTTACTGAGCTGTAACGCTCCAGGGAAGAGGATTCTCTCCCGAAGGTCATTGTACAAATGTGTTTGAGCCTACCTCAGCCACTTCCTGCTTGGTGGCCCGACCTTGGCTCCTAGCTGCCCGTTACATCCCGCTGCCTGCCCCTGGCAGCCCACCTTGCTCCAGCTTCCCCTCGGAGAGCTGCAACTCTTTGGCCACTCTGGCCTGGCCAGAGCCCCTCCGATCCCCACGTATAGCACCCAGTATGCAGACTGGCAGACCAAGTGACTTCTTTAAGGTTACAAGGTTAACAAGAGTGGACCCTAGATTTGAACTCAAGCAGTCTGTTTCCAGGGCAGTGTGGGAAATCCCCATGCTTGAGGATAGCGGCTCAGTATAGTGGCTTATTGTAGCTTTACAGCTTTGAGAATTTTAAAGCTATTTAGTAAACTACAAAACTAAACCTTCCCAGAGTCAGATCTACAGGAAGAGCTGAGGCACTGAAAAGAGCTTGTGGAAATACACACTTATGCACAACTCGGCTTCCGGCCATCTAAATTTTATTTGCTTGTAACACTCAAAGGTAGTTTGTATGATCAGATCTTTTCAAACACAGACTGAATAATGCTCCATGATCACTTGATGAGAGGTGCAGCTGAGCCTGAGCCTAGGGATTTACCTGGCAGAAAGCCATGGGAAGAGCCCTTTTCCATTATTATCACATGGGCTGATGTGGACAAAGGGGAAAGAGTAACATACATCGCAAAGTAATGAGTACAACTCCTATCCCACCAAATGAAGAAGCTTCGTGCCATGGCTTGCATGCATATACAGCAGCAAGAGGCACAAGGGATAGAGAACACATGCCATGGCCCCTGCATGTGTGTGCTGCTGTTTATTCGTTGTTCTGCTTTACACAGCTTGCTCACGATTGACCTGGCTGGCTGAAGCTAGGAGCAAAAAGACTTCAACAGCATGTATTCTGACTACAAAACTGGGGGCAGCTCTGGGCAATGTTTCATAACCTCTCCAACTTCCCACAAAGAATGAGATGTTTAATGCACATGTGCATTAAATTTGGGAGGCGTGTAGGGGACTAAACCCATAGCCTCATAAATACTAGATAAGTTCTCTGTCACTTCACTAAATCTACAATTCTACATTCCCCCACCCCCGAGACAGGGTCTCACTGTGTAGCCCTGGCTAGCCTAAAACTTTCTATGAAGACTAGTTTGCCCTAGAATTCAGAGATCCACCTACTTTTGCTTCCCAAGTGCTGGGAACTAAAGATGACTGGCTGTGACTGGCCAGCTTTAATATTGTTGCTAGGATTTTGTTGTTGTTGCTGTTGTTTTGTTTTGTTTTGAGACAAGTGTATTTGTGTAGCCCTGGTTCTGTAGGCCGGCCTTACTCAGAGAGATCCTCCTGCCTCTGCTTCCTGAGTGCCGGGATTATATTTTAAGAACTCTATGTCTTACCTATTATAATATTTCTAATTTAAGTGATATTTAACCATGATTAGCAGCTATATTCTACCTTCTCTATGTAAAAAGATAATTTTGTTACTATTAATGCTACTCACACTGATAATCATGATCATGAGACACAAAGTCTGTGAAAACTATTTCAAAAATTGTGTTCTATTGTTAAGATCACACAGTCCGGTTTCCATGCTATAGTGAAATATCTTAATGATCACATTATATCAACACAAGACAATATCAGACATCTGAAAAGAGGAAAGTAGAATGACTTTCGAGTCCTATCTTATTTGAATAAGCCAATCTACACAGCACTGGCTTTAAAGTCAGGAGATAAGGATTTTACTGATCAATAATCAGGTAGATATTGTTTGTCATCGAAGCCTATATTTTTCTAGCTCTATAGTCAGGTAGAACTTCTACCTTAGTTCTTCTGGTTTCCATGGTAAATTATGATCAATGCTTGGGGCCGTTGGAAGAAAGATGAACTAACTTTAGAAATAAATGCTAACTTACACTGCTTTCCTAATTTATTCTCACAGAGACTAATACAAATACATGTTTAACTCTTCAGGAGGAAGTCAGGAGACAGAGAGATAAACATGAAAAATACTTCATAGGAGATGTTTAAATTTTATTTGAGACTTATATTAAATGGGGGGAATACCCATCCTAAAAAAACCAATCCAACAAAACAAACCCAACCCTCACACTCATGGTGCTGCTGTTGGCTCTGGGTAGTCAGACACTGGCTTTGGAAATGGAGATCACATGGAATTAATGGAGACAACGAAAGCATTACTTTTGTGTGGTTTCACAGACTCCAGTTCTGAGCATCACCGACACCCTTACACCCAAGCACAGGTGAAGGGCATGCTTGGGTGGGATGTGGTGTTTCTTCACTTCATGGTCTACCCTTTGCTTCTTAAAAAGTATCTTTATAATACAAATGAGAGCATTCTTGTAGTACAATTGGTACCAATTTGGTGGCATTCTTCCATGCCACCTCCTTTAAGTCTCTCAAAGCTAAACTAGAAGGGATGGTACCCCTTCTTCCCTCAGACCTTGTCAGGAAGTGGGTGTCGAGAGGGCTTCATGCAGAACTCACTAATGTCACTCTTGTTTTAACCATGGATTTTACATGTGGTTTTTGTTTTTGTTTTTTGTTTTGTTTTGTTTTGTTTTTGTTTTTTTTTTTTTGGTGTGAGGCATCTGTTTAGCAAGGGCTTCTGCGCTTTATTGAACCAGTGCCCTTTTGTTTTTCTCTATAGGCTATGCAGCTCTGGCTATCTGGAACTCACTATGTAGACCAGGTTGGCCTCGAACTCATAGAGATCTACCTGTCTCTTCATTCTGAGTACTGGGATTAAAGGTATATGCCGCCATGCCCAGCTGAGCCTGTGCCTTCTTATTTTTCTATTTTATCCTTCTCTAGACATGTTCCACCCCCACTTCACCACTGCAACCATGAGCACAATTAATCTTCAATGAATTTAGCATTTAGAATAGTTATTCAATCCGAAGCAAGAGAATAGCTTCTGCTTCCCCAAGCTTCCCACTCCATCTTTTGCCTTAGCATGAACAAGCTTTTGGAGAAATCATACAATCAGAACCATAGGTAGACTTGGCACGATGCTAAGTTATGGCCCCCAGTGAATCACTTTCTGCAGCTGCTTGTCTCTGTCTCTAGTGCCACAGGGCCTTTGAGCTGCTTATGTCTGCTGGGGAAACCTGAATAGGCGGACACAAGCAAACTTTGCAGACTTGGTAAAAGCAGCTGTAAATCTGGTGCTACGTGAAAGTGTGGGGCTCAGCGCTACTCCAGCGCCCTCCTGTCAACTCTGTCCTAAAGCATTGCCAGCCCTTCATCAAACGCTCACCTGGCTCAAGAAAATTCCAGTTGGAAAAGGTCACAGCCTGCTTTACTCCCCCAGCAACGGCCCAACTGTACTCTCCTCTGGAGTTGGTATCTCTCAGGCCGGTCCAGAAGTACTTCCGAAGGGACTTATCGTAGTTCTTCATCATATCATTCAAGAATTCCTGCTCAAACCTACAAAGGACGAACTGGCTCACAGTTTTTGAAATAAAAAGCTCCTCACCCCTGCCTTTTTTCCTTAGGAGACTGTTTAAGCAAAGTCAGTTAAAAGTTTTCTGATGTCACACCTGCTAGTGATGGTCAGGTTGCAGTTCGTGCCGAAAGGAACCTCCTTCTCATAAATCTTGTAGCAGGTTTCTCCATGTCTCTTCCAGCCCTAAATCAGAAGAGGAACCCATCACACAGTTGGAGACTTAATGATAGCCCCTGGCCCTAGACTCTGACAAAATCGTCTAACCTGAGGAAGCAGAGGATACAACTGTCCTTACCTGGCAAGGATAGAGCTCGGTTTCACAGGTCACCTCTACATGACTGAGATGTGGCATCGCGTTCTTTGCCCTTTCTCCCTGACTCACACTATTGCAGCTGTTGGTTGGATTTGTTTTCAGGAAGAGGACTGTCTTGGAAGAAATCTAACTATAGACATTGAAGACAGTAGTCATATTTACGTATTTATAGGTAAGCTTTTTCTTTCCATAAGAACACCAGCATGTTATGACTATCATCCTTCTCAATTTTTCTTAAATGTATGACCCGAAACCAGTACTTTCACTTTCCAAGGTGGAACTGTTTAAGCTTCAGATATCATCTCTAACCACAGAGGGATAATTCTGCTTCGGGAACTCACCGAGGCGGTCTACGTACCTCATCTGGCGGACACAGCCTGTCAGACTGTGTGTCCTTGGCTATCTCTCCCCTTTTCTTGCATACGTATCTGAGTTTCTTTTCACAGGACTGAACTTTCCACTGACCTAACTTTTAAAGAGGAGAAAAAAAATAAATTCTTACCAAACAAATAATTTACCAAACATTTAGAATGAAGTCATGGTAACTATGGGGAGCAGGGAAAGGTGGCGTCTGAGCCTGCTATCTCCACAACACACTGGGCACAAAGTTCCTATTCTTATAAGCTTAGCAAGAAAACAGCCACAGGACATGTAGACAAGGAACTGAAGAGAGAAGTGCCCCTCCTGAAGCTGCCAGGATTCTAGTTGCTTCCCTGTGACCTGTCTGAAGTTCCTTCAGAGCTTAAAATCTTTGGGACACATCAACTCAAGTCTGGTCACATTTCCTCCTCTGCAGAAGGATGATGGGGGTGACGAGAGTTACTGCTCAAGAAGTGTAGGGTCAAAGGTTTCCTTTAACTCTACTCCAGGTTAGCCATCGAAACTCTCTCTTTCAAATATGCCACACAAACTTGATTTTGCTTAATTGGCTAAGTTGCTTTGCTTCTCGAAACTAAATGTTGGTGGCTTGACTGCACCCGGGGTCACTCTTGAATTCAGGCAGGCTGTGTAGCTAGGCCTTCCCTTCACTCTTCACTTTCATTTTGGATGATGTGCCGAGCCATCTTGGCTTTTAAAGTAGGGCACCAAGTGTGACACTTCTAAAACACATCTTTGCAATCGGACACTTCTAAATACGCACACAGTTTGACACTTCCATTTAAAGTCTCTCTAGATGTCTGGGTGACAGTCACCCTGATTACAAGGAAAGACAGCTGCCTATAGGAAAGAGATGCAAACAACACTAGAAGAAGTGTTTAAGTCCTTCTGTGCACGATAGAGCCTATTTTAGGCTCCTAGCCAGAGCATCTCAATGAGTGTTTAGCAAGCGACATCTCAAGAAAAGATAACTTTCTGAACACATCTAACCCAATATATATATATATAATATATATTATAAATATATATAATATATATATTAAAAACCACTTAAAATTTTTTTTAAAATTAAACTATTTTTTAAAAAGATTTATTTATTTTATGTATGTGACTACACTGCAGCTGTAAAGATGGTTGTGAGCCTTCATGTGGTTGTTGGGAATTGAATCTTTTAGAACCTCTGCTTGCTCCGGTTGGCCCTGCTCACTCCAGTCAACTCCTCTGGCTCAGTCTCTGCTTTCTGTGGCCCAGAGTTTTATTTATTATTATACATAAGTACACTGTAAGTACACTGTAGCTGTCTTCAGACACACCAGAAGAGGGTGTCAGATCTCATTATGGGTGGTTGTGAGCCACCATGTGGCTGCTGGGATTTGAACTCAGAACCTTTGGAAGAGCAGTCAGTGTTCTTAATCGCTGAGCCATCTTGCCAGCCACCACCCCCAAACTGAACTATTAAAAATCATTTTCCAGTTAGCCTCAATCATGACTAATTCAAAACTTAATCAGAGCATAAAAAAATGGACTCTTTCAGGCTGGGCCATGGCTACCCACCAACCATCAACCATAAAGGCTGATGGAGACTTGGACCCTTGAAGAAAGCAGTTCATTTGACACAAGAGTTCTAAAGAGCCTGTGTGTCTTTTCTAGACTGCAATGGGTGCTTAGACATCAAGCAGACTGCTTACTCAGTGGTCAACTATCAGGATGACAATCTACAGGATTTTACCTTTTCCTTCTCAGCTTACACACAAATCCCATTCCTAGCACAGTATTAATATTATTACTAGCGCTAACAAAAAAGACTATAAATAAACTATAGGAGGTGTCCTACCTTTCCTAAATAGGAAACACAGTTGGGAGTCTTATTGTAGGGAACACTTGGCTCATTCTCATTCCAATACGTTAGAGTAACTTCCGTTCCGTCCGACCACTGGAACAAAGCAGGGCTGTTTGTGTTCTTAAGGCCTGTCCATATTTCTTCTTTGACATCTAAAAGAAAAGTGTTTTCTTTGTTTGGTGTCCTCTGTTGTATGTTATAATGTGTATGTTATTGACTTTTACATGCTGATAGGTAGTTTTGGGGGCTTTGCGGCATTCTTTAGTCACTTTCTAAGGATGTTGATGAACAGGCAGGGTGGGTCTCCAGGCTTGAATTGTCCCTCATACTGCACACAGAACACACAAGGAGAAGAGCTGCTCTAGAATCTGCCAGCTCAGTGTCCCTCGAATCTGCTGCACGTAAACTCTGCTTTATGGGTATTAGTGACACTCTATAAACACAACCATAGATACTCTAATCAGAAATGGTCCTTGTCCACTGTTGTGCTGAAATGACTACTGTCTTCACAGGGACAGCAATGAGTGCCATGCTGGCACAGAACAGGTGCCTCTACTGCCTGCCTTTAGGAAGAGGGCGGAGTCTAGGATGTCTTTGTTTCTCAGTCCAGTTCCAGATAATCACAAAGGTGAAAGGATCATCCAGTAGGTTTTTAAAAGAACTTAAAGAAGATTTGGTATAATTTTAGGCAGAAGGTGAGTGTTTGATTAACTAGTGGCCACCGGACAGAGGCAGCTATTTAAACTGTAATGCAGAGAAATGAAGATGAAACAAAAGTGGTACTTCAGTTCCTCACTTTTCCTTAACTACCCTTCAGGAGCTCAAAAGCCACATGGTAACTACAGCACTGGACAAGGTGGGGCCTGGGACACACCCATTTCCACTGGGCAGGCTGAAAGCCTCTCACTTTCACTGAAAATAGGGAGACTTGAGATGTTTTAAACCCTAAAACAAGGAGTTAAAAACAGAACAAAAACTCACCCCCACTATGGAGTTTTGTGACAACCACTTCCACATCTGCCAAGGAGTGAATGCTGATGAGGTCTCCGCCAAAGGCTTTGCATTTCAAACGTGCTGCATCCCAGGAACCACTTTCATTTGACAGAAGATAGCAAAACCCATTATTTGGCAGCCAGCCCACATCACAGTGGGTATCTGAGTATGTCCAAACATCTGGGGTGGAGAGGGAGGGAAATCAGCGATTTATATTTCAGTAAAGACAGATCCATTTTGAATCAACAGCCCTGCAAATGTCTCTTCCTTGAGTCACAAGCTTCTGGAAAACTGGGAGATGTGATGTCGGCTATCAGAGTGACGTGAATTTTATGTTGTGCTTACTATGTATCTGGCATTATAAGAACTTCTGAGGAGATTCAGGTAAGAAATGTCCCTATTCTGAGACACAAATGGTATGTGGCTGGACAAGACTACTTAAGGGGCATAGACACGGTTGGGGAAGGGAATGACTTTAGTCGTAGTAACTAGAAGACAGGTGTGGAGTGGGCCAGATGCTGACAACCTTTTCCAGGTCTGAGATGTAGAAGGTCACCCCTACTCACATCTCTGAGATTAGGAAAATGCAAGCCTTCTTTTCTCGAGTAACTGGCTTAGTAAGTAGATGCATATTAATACTTACTGTTAAATAAAGGACAGGTAGAGATTTAAGGAGCGGGACCTGGCCTTTTTTGGGGGAGGGGAAGGACAGAATGGCTTCTTTAGACACCTTCATCTGTTCTGAAAGATCAGGGAGTCTCAGACCATGATGAAGTACATAAGGGAAGTCTAACCCTTCAGAGACAAAGGGCTATTACTCTTGTTAGCAAAACCAGAAAGCAGTTTTGTTATTCTACTTATCCAGTTCTTCTTGGAACATTTATTTTTTACAAGCAAACACAGTCATCTTAAAAAATGTAGAGTTTTTTTTTCAAGATAATAACTCAATTAACTTAGGCTCTAAATGACATTCATTATTACTATGGGATATTTCAATTATTGGAAGGAACAGAGAGAAAACCCATATGTAAATGAACTCAAGCAATCATCCACACATTCTAGCCTTTATCTCCACAAAAACGTATCTTCACAAAGTTGCAATGATAGGTTGGCATATCATTTTGTTCTGCTCTTTGAATTTTCTTGCCAGCACAGTTGTAATAGGCACATATTATGGAAACGCCATGATTTATTTAATCATGGCAACTTCAAGATATTTATTTATTCTATCATCAGTTCTCGTACATTCTCCCTTGTGCAGCATCTCTATTATGCTTTCTTATGTATGGGCTATATTTGGTAGCTTGGAAGACAAATGTTCATTTCTTATTATCATAAGACATTTCCCTACATTATTCTATGCAACTAGCTTTTTTGTTGTTGTTTTTGTTTTGTTTGGTTTTTCAAGGCAACTAGTTTTTAAATTGCTCTATATTCCTTTTTGGATAAGAATTCAGTGCTAGGGAGATGGTCCAATGGATAAGAGCTCATGCTCTGTAAGTATAGGGACCTAAGAATCTGAGTTCTAATCCCCAACACCTTTATAAAATCTGGGCATGGATATGTAGACATATATGTATCCTAACATTTGAGAACGAGAAAGTAGGATCATGTGTGTGTGTCCGTGTCCAAAGGACAATCTAAGGTTTCATCCTCAGGAATGTTATCAGTCTCCTTTGAGGAAGTGAGCTAGAGTCATTAACCCAAAGCTTATCAATTAAGGTAGACTATCTGGATAGTCAACCCTAAAGATTCTCCTGCTCTGCCCATCTCCCACCTCTAGCACTGGAATTACAAACATACACAACCATGGCATTTTAGCATGGGTTCTGGGGATAAAAAACAACCAAACAACCAAACAAGCAACCATTGGCAGTATTCAGTGAAGGAAAGGAAAGCAGGTATCTAGCATGCATTTACTTGAGTTCACAAAACTCTGGCCTTATTTGTACACATGAGAAAGTGAGGGTCACACCTGGGAGTTCTACCGTGTTGTTCAGTGGCTTCTTGCAGATGTAAGGCTGCTGAAATTCACAGGAAACACTTTGCCACAGCCCGGACTCTGTGTCCATTCTTGCACAGCTTGACCCACCGATCACAGATGCAACAGGCGTGTCTTAAAAGACAGATTTCCAAGGAGGTAGAAGGAGGTTAGGAGAATAGAGTGGACTTAAAATTACTCAAGTTCATAATTTTCTGTCTCTATGGAGGCTCACGGTATGGTTAAAACTTTCAACTAAGCTGAAAAGTTATAGGCCGCAGTGAGCAACAACATGCTCATTTGTTGTCTTCTGAAATCCAAGATGGAGGGGGAACATTCTGATCCACGAGAACTAACTCACAGCTGGAAAACAAAACTGTCTCTGCTTTACAGCTACTTCCACCACCACCACCACCACCACCACCACCACACACACACACACACACACACACACACACACACACACACACACTTGTGGCCAGAGCCCCTTAGTGTATATTAAATTTACTCTAAGGCAAATATTTACAACCAGACAGAGATATTAATGTGTGGTTCTGCCTTGAAGACCTTAAATATCAATTTAAGGACTGGGACTGTAGAGCGCTTGCCTAGCATTGTCTGTTTTTGACTCAATACAGTATCACTTTGTTTACAAATAAAAATGCCTAGTTAACGACAACATCATGGCTGTTTTATAATATTCAATTCACTTCTCTTCTATGTAGGTATAACACTGTTATTTATGTTTCCATTCAGGTTTTGCCTTTATCAGATTTTAGGTTCTGAAGGTTCCTTATCTTTTCTTTGTAGAAAGCTTCTGGCTAAACAGGATGTTATTTTTGTTGATGTATTTATTTGTGTAATAAACTACATCTGTTGTGTTCCTAGTGTTTAGGTGCTATCATGTGGAAGAAAGGGATTTTTCTTCATTAAGGGCAAGCTGAAGACTAAGGACAATATTGGGAGTCAAGATCCAATGGGATGTAGAATGATTCCTGGCCATGCTGTAGGGTTCATTCTGTTTTTACTTTTAAAATGCAGGGATGCACTAAAGCCCAGGAGCAAATGCTCCATTGTCCCAAGGCATGGCTAACTTGGCTAAAATAACACCACAGTTAAGAATGTCTGAAAAAAATTCTGAGGATGCAAGCATGAGATCTGACTATACGTGAAACTTATAAGCTCTGCATGAGTAAAAAGCTCCTAGCGTTTGAAGCTTTTACTCTGTATACATTGTTGAGGAAGAGTATTTACCTGGATCCCAGTTGAGAAATTTGAGTGGCTTGAAGTCTGACCATTCCCAACCTCTAGCAGAATAGAGCTGATTCAGTCCAAGCCAAACAATTCTAGCAATGTCCTCTTTCCCTGTAGGAATTATATAATTTGTTAATTGAAAGTATATCTTTTATACAATATATTCTGGTTATGGTTTTTCCTCCCCTAACTCCTCCCAGATCCTCCCCACATCCCCACCCACCCAAGTTCACAAAAACAAGCATCTAAAATAATAATGATGAAAAAAATCAAGATGAAGAAACCAGAATAAGACAAAACAAGAAACAGAAGATAAAGAGCACAAGAAACATGCGAGTACTCATGTACACACACACATGCATATACATACATATATGTGGAGACACATGGAATTACATAATTCTTAACAATGGCAAAATTATGTAAATCAATCTAGGTTTTTGTTGATAGTCAAAAAATAGAAGGTCTCAACTGAACCAGGAATC
Source organism: Mastomys coucha (assembly GCF_008632895.1). Taxonomy (NCBI): domain Eukaryota; kingdom Metazoa; phylum Chordata; class Mammalia; order Rodentia; family Muridae; genus Mastomys; species Mastomys coucha. Next base: position 47,275,930 of record NW_022196897.1, read on the forward strand.
TCACTATGGGGACTGTCTGGACAACAGAGGCAGGTTATGTTAAGAAACAACAAAATTTTTTTGAGAAGGCCACAGTCTGATAAATTTGTTCAATTCCACTTTCCAAATGTCCAGTTATCCTTCCTCTTGGGTAAAAGAATTTTGTGAGTGGTGGTTTCACTATGTATTTTCAATCCTTACTTAGAAGGCTTACTGAAACGCAGTTTCCATCCTGTGCCTAGATTTTGAGATCTGATTGTATCCCAAACTGACAGGTCAAAGCCATAAAGCCTATATTATCTGCCAGGCCTATGAATATAAAAAGCAAAACCATAAAGTATTTACCTCATAGAAAGTTCACTTTAGTAGAGGGCAACAGCTGGGGACTCCCCAAACAGAAAAGCATTTCTGGCTTAGAAATGTGTATGGGAACTGTTTCATGACTCTATTATGTTGTGTGTTTAGACTAGATATGAGAGTTTTACACACACACCCACACCCACACCCACACACACACACACACACACACACACCAGTTGTCAGGAAGACACATCATACAATCTTATTATTTCATAACCAAAACTATCAGGAGAAGAAGGGAAGGGGAGAGGAAAGTGTGAATAATTTCAATAGTGAGACTAGCTGCCCATATGCCACCTGATGTGGATATACAATATGGATGTGCCCATGCTTGTATGGGTCTGAACATACTGGAGAAAGAACATAAAGAATATAAAAATGATTGTAAAGATTTCTACTGTGGGGATTTGAATATGTTTGACCCCCATAGACTCATGTGTTTGAATGCTTGGCCCACAGGGAGTGGCACTATTAGGAGGCATGGCCTTGTTGGAGTAGGTGTGGCCTTGTTGGAGTACTGTGTGACTGTGGGGGTGGGCTTCGGGGTTTCCTGTGCTTAAGCTCTACCCAGTGTGGAAGAGAGCCTCTTCTTGGCTGCCTCCAGATCAAGATGTAGAACTCTTGGCTCCTCTCTGGCACCATGTCTGCCTGGATGCTGCCATGCTTCCCACCATGATGATAATGGACTGAACCTGTTAAGCTGTAAGCCAGCCCCAATGAAAATTCTTTTTTTTTTAATGAGTTGCCTTGGTCATGATGTCTCTTCACAGCAGTAAAACCCTAACTAAGACATTTACCATCATCTAGGAGGTCAAGACTGGAAAGAAAGACTTTATCAAGACCATGAAGGAAGAATTTGAAAAATTAATTGAAGGCCAGGTAGAAGAGACAAGAGCAATTGATGAAGTGGGCTATGAATAACAAAGGGATGCTGGTAAACATTAAGACGGAGATCTTTATAAATTTGTTGGGTATTTTCAGCTGAAAATGACTTAACAGTTTCCTAATTACTCCCTGGGGAATATGTAAATATTATTACAGCATATCCCTATCTATCTCCCTCTAAAGTGTGTATGTGTTACAGACTATAAAGATTACACAGAGAAAAACCATATTCAGACTATGGGGACTTTTCAAGAGCAACTCTGACTATACAGAATCTTTGCCGCCCTGATGACTCTAGAAGCCAAGCGTGTAGAGCAGGCCTTTTGGGGACTTGCAAAGGAGCTTTGTTAAGAAAGAAGGAGGCAGGCTCCCAGGGCCCAGAAATAAACATATCTTCAATGGTGGATGTTTACACAGGGTCTCAGCAAATGAAAAGAGTCAGTGTAGTGATCGGGATGGAAGCATGGGAGGATGGCTGGTAAGACACAAAGGTCTTGGGGGAAAGGAGGAACTTTTGGTGGAGCTGGAGGGACCACAGTCTAGGTACAGACAGAAGTATGGGGGTGAGAAAGGATTCTCACCTTTCTTAAGGAAGCAGATGACAAAGATGCTTTATTAAGTAAAGAGAGGGCAGGTGCTTGTGTGGAAGCCTTGAGGAGGTTGGGCAAGAACCTATGGATTCTTCCTTCTCCTTTACCCCACAAGCTCCTGCAACAGCTGCCAGCATCCTTACAGAGCATACTTGAAGATGAAATCTAAGGCATGGTTCCCCTTGTTAGTAAAAGCAGTTGGTTTTCCAGTATTCCAAAAGAAGTCCTGGCAACTAAGAAGTGTTTCTGGTGCTCCAGACTTAACCATGCCGCCTGGTATTTCAAATGCTGTTTGTTTTCATTCACCTTCCTGCCGTGGTTCAAGCAGGATACTAAGAGTGTCTTCCTATCCACTCCAGATTCAACCACATCCCTCCTACGAAGGTTTTTCAGATAGCCCCCGTCCCCCGCCCCCAAGATGTAATGACTGCTGTATAACCCTGGTGCTTACCTGCAGGTGGCAAGGACAGACTTACATAATGTGATCTTTTGAACTAAAGTCCCTGATTCGTCTCCTTACTGTCTTTTGAGTTTGTACTGATGTCACTGGAATTATAAAATTTACGTTTTCTACCATGCTGGCAACCCAATGGATATAAATGAGAAATGGGTACGTTCTAAGTGTACTTGTCAGGTAGACGCGAAGGGCAGAAACAGTTTATGTGGGCCACCCGTCAAAACTGTCTTATAGATGATCACAGCAGAGAGCCTCGGACTAAAGGAGCAGGCAAGTCCTTCTTTCTGTTTCCTTCTTTTATCTGTTTTTAACTGGCATGTAGTAACCGTGTGTATCTGTGGGTCTCAGTGTGAAACTTTGATTGTATAATGACCTGGTCAGGGAAATGGTCACACTTGGCACTTTAAACACTTATCTTTTCTTTGTGATAAGAGCCGTCCAAATCCTCTCGTTATTTTGAAATATTCAGTGAATGATCGTCAACTACAGTCACCACAATGTGCAAGGGTGTAGATGTTACTTTGTACCCACTGACCAACCTCTCCGTGCCCCTCTCTTCCCTTCCCACTCCTCTCAGCAATTAGGAGATCAGGAGGAGTTTAGATCCCATGTATGACTGACAGCTTGTGGTGTTCTTTCGGTGCCTCTCCTTATTTTAACTAACATAAAGTCTGAACTGTCACAAATGCTAGGATTTCTTTCATCATGTATATGCCAGTTTTTCTTTATCTCATTGGGTAGTAAAAATCCTTGTGGACTGCTGTTGGTTGTTTACATTGGTCACTGTGAGTAGAGCTGCTGTCAGTGTGGAAGATGGGGAATCTCCTTGGCATGCTCTTTTCCTTCCTAGGCTGTGTACCTAGCACAGGAGCTGCCCGGTACTCCTTTAATATTCTGAGGAGCCTTATACTGACTTCCACAATGATTGGACCACTTTAAGTTTTCCTGACTGAATGTAAGCATTCTCCTTTCTTCTTGTCCTCATTTGCATTTATAATTATTATTTTTAATAGCCACTTTAATAGTAAAGAAGCAATATCTTACTGTGACATTAGTTTGTATTTATCTAGTGGTTAGTTATTTTGAGCATTCAAAACTCTATCCTAACTGTTGGCTAGTTTTGTGGGTTTTTACAACTGTCTATTTAGGCCTACAGCTCTTGTTTGGTCAAATTTTGCTATTGAGTTATTTGAGTTCCTTACAAATTCTGAATATTAACCCCATGCCAGATACATACTGTGCAAATATTTCCCTGAGACACATTTGGCTGCCCTCGAGACCTCTGTTCAGGTCTAACGGCATACTTCTCTTCCTCCTTCCACAGTGAGCCATGACAAACCTGCTAACTTATGCCTAGATTGTGCCACACCAGAAAGGCCGTATTCACCCTACCCTGCAACCGCCCTCACCTGGAACTGCCTAGCTTCGGGGTGCAGGTCAAGTAGCTCAAGGTGGAGAAATTCTCAGGGTGAAGGCAAATTAGGAAATGTTCCTGCCCCAGGGCGTGTGGGGTCTTCTTCGGAGTTTTAGGGGGAACCACAGCTGGTTGTAGGCCCTGACAAAGCCAGTTACAAATGATGAGTCCAAAGAATCCAAATCTATCATCCCATCTATGTATTGACAACAACAATAAAACTCAAAAGAATTAGCCATGTACATGCAAGACAGGCAGAAAGCAATAAGAAAACCCTTTAGGATTACGAGGGACTCACAAAAGGGGTCACATCTTCATCTGTTTCTGGAAATAGATTCCCAGTGTCAATCGATCACTGATTGTTAAAAATCAAAGGCTTTGGGGGAATGATATTTTCATTATATACATAATATATACTATATATAACTAAATACATACTATATTATATATAGTATATATGTATGTGTATATGAATATATATATGTATGTATATAATACTAAATTTCCACTACTCTGAAGACAAAACAAGACCAAACAAAATCCACTCTGCATATCCTTGCTATTCAATTACTGTAGGACTTCTTTTTTAAAATGACTTCTTTTATTTTTTGCGATTATAGTACATTGACATCATTTCCCCCTTCCCTTTCCTCTCTCCACACCGCCTCATACACCTTTCCCTGCTCTCTTGTAAATTCACAGCCTCTCTTTTCATTGGTTGTTGTCATAGGCATATATGTATATGCTATGTATATGCACCTAAATACAAAAGTACACCCTGCTCAGTCTGTATAATGTTACTTGTATGCATGCTCTCAGGGGTGGCCATTTGGTCCTGGATAACCAATTAGTGTGTTCTTCCTTGGGGAGGACTGTTCCTCCTACCCTCAAGATTCTTTAGTTGCCTATAATTCTTTGTGTAGGGTTGAGGCCTTGTGTGCTTTCCCTGTCCATTTAAGCATGCCTTTAACTCTCCTTCCAGGGGCGGAGGCTCCGCTCCGTGGTTAAGGGTACACGTTGCTCTTGCAGATGACCTGTATTCAGTTTCCAGCACTCACAGCAGTCTGTAACTCTAGTTCCAAAGGATCTGATGCCCTTTAACGGTTTCCTTTCGTACCAACACACATGAAAATGCACACATTCACAGGCACGCACATGTGTGCATACACATGATATTTTAAAAACATTAAAAGAAACTCCTAAACCTCTCCTTGCCCCTGCGCCTTCCACTCCCAAATGAAGACTTTTCACTGAGGTCAGCTAGCATGATTCACTACCACCTCTGCCTTCCTCGAATTCTCTGTTTTGTGGTGTCCAGGGGTTTAGTGTTCGCCTCCTCTTCTCCATTCTGTCCATCTAGGGCACTAACTGCATCTTGTACTCCAACTTGCTTTCTAAACAGCAGTTTCCCCTCTAGTTTCTATCGTGACGTGCATTTCAACACATGGAATATGCTTACGTTCAACTCCCCAACCTCCTTTTCTTTTCATATAGGCTCAATGCTAAGGTTTAGATTTTAAGAGGCCAGAAAGGACATTATCAAAAGAGCATGCCTGGCTATCCGGTGTAGAAGAAGAACGCATCCTTACAGCGCAGCTGGTCTGCTGTACCACATGCAAGTTAAACCTACCTGTAATGTAGGCTAATTCCGTGGCACTGTGGATACTCAGTAAGTCAGCTCCTTGGTTCTGACAGGAAACATAAGCTTCTTTCCAAGACACAACTTCCTGATTATTAAATTGGTAGCAACTTCCAGTCTGCTCATTCTTTTCCCAGTTACCTTCACAGCCATTTTCTGTTGATAAAGAGATAATTTAGCGATTGTAAAATAAGGACATAGTGTTTTCTGTTACTTGGAGTGCTTACAAGATCGCAATTCAATTTACATTCTCTTGGGGCACGCCAAAACGGAGGCCGTCACTGCATGGAGCATGTTTTGATCCCTTCGTTATTCACTGAAATGGAAGTCAGAGCATACCAAATGACTCAAGTGGGCTAACTCTCCCACTTTCCTCTATGTCCTGCCAGCTACAACGCCATGTTTGTACCAGTGTTCCTTCACGCTCTTTGCCTGAAGATGGTAGTCTCAATACATACAGGCGTGGAACACTGGATCAATGGAAAACAAGCTCACTTGAACTTGGCAAAGATGGATTGTCTCCAGCTTGCTGAGAAAGCGCCGTATGCTTAGAGATGCTGTTAAAATGGCTAAGATGCAGAGCAAAGTGACTTCTTTATTTTGGAAACTGAGCCCAAATTTCTCCTTAATATTTGAATAGATGACCGACTACATGAATAGAATTAACGATGTAGAACTCACATTACATATTCACAACTAGGCACAAAAACATGAGTGTACAATACAGAAGGCCCATAGTGTATTCTCGGTGTGTGTGTGTGTGTGTGTGTGTGTGTGTGTGGTATGTACGCTGATGTTTGTGCTGGCAGGTGCCTGTGCTGGTGTGTGTATGTGCAAGCAGAGACAGAAGGTCCTCAGACCAGCACCGTTACAATGACCTGGGGTCTTGAGAGACTACAGATGCTCAGGTTCCACCTCAAATCCACTGAATCAGAACCTTTGGAGGTGTCCCTCTGTGCTAACAAACACTCCCACTGGTATTGATGCACCCTGATGTATGGAATTGCTGACCCTGTCTAACTTCTTCAACTTGGTTCTCTAAGGGGGGACCAGCAGACAATACCACCAGGCTGCTTTTTCTCTGGGCAGGAATGTAGAGCCATTTGAGACAAAGGTTTCACAGCCAGGTTTCTGGGACCTTCAAGAGCTTATGCAACTATGTGGTCCACCTGGGCCCCACTGTGCTTTTCTCTAATTGTTATGGGATCTGAATGGCTACAATAGATGTTGAAGGCTTAGAACAGTGCCTGACATTGAGAGAGGGGTACTGATAGTCTTATGTCAACTTGACACATGATAGATTCATCGTTTTGGGGCGGGGGACCTCAATTGAGAAACGCTGCTGTAAGATCTGCCATAAGACAGAGCTGTAAGGCATTGTCTTACTTAGTGACTGATGGGGGAGGGCCCAGTCTATGTGGGTGGTGCTATGCTGGGCTGGTGGTCTTGGGTTCTATAAGAGAGCAGACTGAGCAGGCCATAGGGAGCAAGCCAGTAAGTAGACCACTCTCCGACTTCTGTATCAGCTCCTGCCTCCAGGTTCCTGCCAAAGATATGCGTCTCTTTCTCTCCCAGCCTTGGCCTCAGGGCACAGATATACTTTATGTAGTCACAATCCTAAATGTGGCTCCTCAGCCCATCTGGACCTGTTGCTCTTGTCTGCTTCAGGAAACTCACAAAGGCGATTTCCTTCTAATCAAGCTCCAGTGTCTCACGCCCCACTTCCTCCTGAAGCTGCCACTTGCCACCTGCTGCGTGTGCCCTTTCCACTTTTCCCTGCTGTAGCTGAGCTTCCCCAATGCCCTCTGGCAATCCCACAAACGGTCCTGCTTCTCCTCTTGACCAGCTCCTGAAGGCAAATTCAAAGCTGTACCCAGCTTCTTCCCCTTCCTGCAAGCGCACATTCCTGATCTAGGATGATATCTGCTGCAGACTTATCAAGTCCTCTTCAATTCCCCCTTCCGCCTTTGCCTCCTATCAATGCTACTCTCTTCTTGTTATTAAAGAGTTCACCGGCCCATACATACCTGGCTGTAGGCAGATGCCCCACTTTTGATCATATTCATAACTTAGGGTAGTGGCACACCACGGCCCACTGTGATCTTTATCATGAATGCATTCATGGTACCACGTCTCACCAATCAAGAAAGGGAATTCACAAGGCCTCCCGTAGGAATTCCCATCTCTGGTGTATATCTCTGTGGGATGGGGAGGAAGAACAGGAGAGTTCAGAGCTTAACAACCATTTCAGGGTAGCTAATTTCTAAAACGTTTAAAGGAAGAGTGTGGGTTTCACTTATGAGCCTACAAAATCTGAGCGGGCTACGGATTTTGTAAAGAAAGAGCACAGAGACGGACTGCTCTGGTCTGTACTTTGAATGCTGGAGTCTCCTGCAGGCTTAGTTTCTGCTTTTCGAACTGGGACTATTAGTGCTTAACTCAAGGGTTGTCCCCTGTGTATTTTAGCAAAAATGTAAGGTTTCTTTTCTGTGATGT
>NW_022196897.1:47283878-47288835 GCF_008632895.1 Mastomys coucha
TGACACAGGTACTTCCTCCAAATGGGTATCTTGACAGAGATTCAATTCACCTTCATTTCTTTCTTTCTTTTTAAATTCACTTTACATCCTGTTCACTGCCCCCCCTCCCCATCATCCACAATCATTCCTCCCTTTCCTCTTTCCTTCTCCTCTGAGCAGGTGGGCGTCCCCCTGGGTATCCCTTCCACCCTGGCATATCAAGTCTCTGTGGGGCTAGGTACATCCTCTTCCAGAGGATTACACAGCAGCCCAGCTAGAATCACCTCCATTTCTTTAGTGAGCGTGAGGCTGGCATCGCTGAACTCTGTGTCAGCTTTGAAACCACGTATGCAATTAGAAAGATGGGCAAAGGCTGTTGTTGCCCAACAGAATTGAGGCTGTGGCTCTGAGGAAATGAAGAAAGAGAGCCTCTAGATCCCTGAGTGGAGAGCGTCAGGATGTGGTAATTCAGGTGATGAGAAAAGAACTGACCTTAACAGGGCAGTCCTGGGAGAAGCTGGTGACCAATAAGGTAGTTTTTATTTTAGTCTTTTTCTCTGGTCCCCAGTGAGGCACTGGGAAATTATCACAAAGCAGATATGCCTGGGAACCCCAGAGGAAGTGCTCCATACTATGTCAATAACCGTCTTCTCAAAAACACGTTTTATAGCGCAGCTAACCACGTATCTATTTCTGTCACCTTCTTTCTATAGCTTCGATGTCTTCAAAACTGGTTGTTATCTGATGAAAGAATGGCCATTAGGGAGGGCATAGTCACCCGATCTCATTAACCTTCATTGGGCTTTTAGAGTCCCTCAGAGTTCATATGCCCTCCAGTGTTCATATGCCCAAGGGAGAGACTTAAGTTTGGAAGGTATTCCACAGCAGTACAAAAGAAGTAAGAATTATCTGGATGCTTCTCTGCAGAAAAAAAAAATCTTTGTGGGTCACTGGTTTTGTTTCCCTATGCCACACAAATGGCTTTCAAGGAAATGATTCTGCTAAAGAGTGTGGTGACCTTTTGTTTTATAAGGAGCCTGCTCATCACTTATGTTTCAAATTTGACCATGTCAAAAAAGCCCCCAATTTCCCTTCCTTATGAAAGTATCAAGAGGACAGTCCCGGAGCATGACACAATGCTGCTGCTGCTGGGACCTTCAGGGTTTTCTAAAACTTTTTATTTCTGTGTTCAAAGTGCTTTCAGACACATTTCTATACTTGTTGCTCACCACAAGCCTGTGTGATCAGAGCTGTTTGTGAAATTCCCACTGTTGAGAAGTAGTTAAGGACATATCGGGTGGCTCATTGTGAAGCACAGGGACAAGGACATCCACTTGGAGTAGTCACTGACACACACTAAAACCTTACACACCAGTAGCTGCTTCTGCAGGTTTCAACGTGCCCATGGCTTAAAGATGGTTGTCATAGTTCTCTGTGGCACACAGCGTACCATAAACTGATAAGCACACAACAGTCATGCTGGATGCAGGAAGCTCACTATGCTTTCTGTTAACATAAGCATTTTGTTCTCAATTGTCCTTTGCTGTCGTTGGCCTGTCTGGGTCCCATGGGTGTCCTTATTACCACGGGCTCTCCCGACAAGAATCCTCTCTCACTGTGTGGATTTAGGCTGGCATCTTCAAACCAACAACTGAAGGTGCCATTGTCACAAACTTGCGAGATCAGGTGCTTACGTGGAAAATGAATCACATTAGGAATCAGGGTTTGGCAGGCTGCAAAGAGTCACCAAGCACACATAGATTCTGTCCATTCTCTACATGAGTCAGTACACATTTGTGATTTTAAGATGCCAGCTGAGTCAAGATATCTTAAGATATAACTGTATATACAGGAGCTAGTTAAAGCAGTTCATTGATAAACTTTTTTTTTTTTTACAGTTAAAGCATTTTTGTATAAAGACAGTTCTTGTGATGAAGTTTGAAGTTTGAGGGGCCCTAAAACATAATGGTAAATAAATGCTACTATTGTTAAAGTAAAAAAGAAAAAAAAATAGGCAGCAAAAGCTAAGGGGGAAATAGGATACTGTTATTTGGAGGAAATGGCTCTTCGTTTTCATCCCCAGCTTTTCTACAATAGGCTGGGTAACTTTGGATTTTACTTGGTTGGGGCTCAAATATCCTGCTTTCTTTATCCTTGTAAAGCTAGATATCAAGGTTGGGCATGGATCAGTATCAGAAGTTAGGGAGAGCAGACCTGGAGAAGGTTCCTCGCTTTAGAATAGGAAGGGGCACGTGCACATTTGAAAGTTAGGATTGGCAGGATTAATATTTGGCTAAAGCTGAACAATGGGAGGAGAAAGCAGGACAATTTAAGAGGGACTTGTAGCTCTCCGACTGGTAGTGTCCAATCACATTAGGGCAGTGACAGGCCTGTGATTGGACAGGAATAGAGAGGTGGCTCTAGAGTTGGAGGAAGAGAAAGGGCAGGAACAGGAGAAGATAGTTTTTTTCATCATGGATTCAGATGATGAGGACGAGTCAGACCCCGCGTGGTTATAACAACCAGGCTAAGGTTTTTACAAGGATAAATTAATTGGGTCAAAATATTGTCTTTATTATTTGGTTCTGAAATTATTGTATTGGCATCTTATAAATTGTGATCTTATTATTACATAAACCTGATTGGCTATTAAAGCCTTAAGAATAGCTTAAGAGTCATGCATTACCTACTGGGTACTAGGCGCTAGCTAGATGAATGATTGTGGGGGTGTGTAAAGCATTGCTTGTGAGGGAGATGTTGTATAGCTGGGAGAGAATAACAAGAACTTGCCGGAACTTAGTGTTGAGACCAGCACAAGAACATGACTCGGCAGGAAAGGGAGTTGGGAGGGTAGATTCTTTTTTTTTTAAATTAATTCCCGCAACAGAGGTTGGGCATGGATCAGTATCAGGAGTTAGGGAGAGCAGACCTGGAGAAGGTTCCTCGCTTTAGAATAGGAAGGGGCACGTGCACATTTGAAAGTTAGGATTGGCAGGATTAATATTTGGCTAAAGCTGAACAGTGGGAAGAGAAAGCAGGACAATTTAAGAGGGACTTGTAGCTCTCCGACTGGTAGAGAGTGAGTGGTATCAGTTACCCAGAGAGCCTCAAAGAAAGGTGGCAACGTTGGCCTTGGCCTCTGTGCAAATTAAAATCGGATGTAAAATTTTTTCTCTCTTTTTTTTTTTTAAAAAAAATTATTTTACTTATTTACATTCCAGACTTTGCCACCCCTCCTGGACCCACCTCCCATAGGTCTTCATCCCATCCACCCTCCCCTTTGCCTCTGAGAGAGTGCTTCCCCTCCCTGAGGCATACCCCTTCCCTGGGGCATCTCTACAGGACTAGGCACATCCTCTCCCACTGAGGGCAGACAAGGCAGTCTGTGCCAGGGGCCTTGGGCCAGTGTATGCTCTTCGGTTGGTGGCTCAGTCTCTGGGAGCTTCCAGGGATCTAGGTTGTTGTTCTTCCTATGGGGTTGCCATCCCCTTCAGATCCTTCAATCCTTCCCCTTCAATAGGGATGTAAACCTTAATTAGGTTTTAGCATTTTGAGTATTCAATTCAGCCCTGTTGGCTGTGCTCTGGGCTCTGTTGCTCTCCTGAGCACTGCTGTGCAGGGTTCCTAGTCTCTCTCCCCGTTTCTGTGCTGCCGATCACTTATATAATAACACATTCGTCGTGGTATTGATGTATAAATAAAATGCATACAATAAGAAAGGAGACAAGTTTTGCTAAAATGAGAATACTTCAAGGACTGAGGGAGTTAAGGATTACAACTATTCTCTCAGAAGGACTGAGGGCAGAAAAGCAAAGCTCCAAGAAAGGATCGTCCCTGATCCCCGAGCAAACACACACACAAAATGCAATCTGAAGCCATTCTTTTGGGTTCAGTGTTTTCTCTTAGTTGCCATGTTAGAGGCTCATGTTACACAGTACTTAAGCTTGTCTTTAAGGGGTATCCGGATGGCAATTGCTTTAAGTTCAAGTGACAACTCTGTCTTTCCCCTGTGCTCTCTGTCTGTCTCTGTCCCTGTCTCTGTCTCTCTTTCCTCTCTCTTCCTCTGCATTCCATTTCTTTCTCTGTGGTGTATATATGTTTGTATGTCTATGTACTCTTGTGTACATTCATATGAGGCCAGATGTTGACATTGGATTTCTTCCTAGATTGCTCTCCAACGGTCACTTGAATCCTTAGTTTGCTGATTGGACTAGTCTAGGTAGCCAGGGATCTTGTCTCTATCTCCAGGGCATATAAACAGGCTACCACACCCACCCAGGATTTCCATGGATGTTAAGGATTTAAACTGGAGTCCTCATGCACAGCCTGCAGGACAAGCATTTTCCCCACTAAGCCAGCTCCCTGACCCTCAGGTAACAATTCTGAAGTTCAAAGGAAGCTGACCAATAGACATACTTTAACGATTCCATGGTCATGAATTGAAGGAAAGGAAAACCCCATCTCCAAGTTTCCAATATTTCTTCATTAAGAGCAGAACCAGACACTCCCGGATTTTATTTTTTGATCTTCACAAAAAATAGAATGAGATTCTTTAAGCAGAAAAACCTGAGCAGATAATGGTTAGAATGGGAGTTAAATTGTCTTCCTGAGTCTACAGTCAGGATTTAGGAGGAAGTCCTTTAGCTTCCCTTCAAACCCTGTAAGTTGAACATGGCCTCTCTCAGGATGAGGGAAGAAAGCTTCTAAGGGAGGAAGGGTAGCAGAATACAGGTGGTATGGAGGAACAATGGAGAGGAGGGTTAAGTGGGGACAGGAGCGGAAGGGTAGAGCAGAGGAGGGAGTTAGGAGAAGACTAGCACTTAGGAAGTTTAAAAAAAACATGAAAACCTACTTTTAAAATGTTTCATATAAATGAATATATATATTTTTATATTCAAGAATTTGCTTGGGCCAGGCGGTGGTGGCACACGCCTTCAATCCCAGCACTTGGGAGGCAGAGGCAGGTGGATTTCTGAGT
>NW_022196897.1:47289037-47298808 GCF_008632895.1 Mastomys coucha
GAAGCCATAAGTTGACAGATAAAAATAACCGTCACCAAGCTAGAATGTGGTATACTTCCCCTCAAATGATTGGTCAGAGGTGTCCCAAAGATCCCCAAAATAATAGGGCCATTGACACTGCTCTTGGATGCCCATCAGAATTTGATGGTGAGATCCTAGTACTGAAGATACTACACATACTGATCACAGGACATGAAGAAATCAAGTGGTATTGACCTGAAAGCTTTCTCCTTTCTGGGTAGCTTCCGGAGTACTGGAAGATGCTATCCATTCTGCCGGGACTGGGAGGGAGTCAGCAACAGCATTACCCAGCTATGAATGCGGTGAGCTACAAGTGATGAGCAGGGTGGTAAGAAATACCCATGAGTGGAAGGTGACATAAATGTAATGGGGGTGACCAACTGATTCCCAATTGCATGGAAGGCCCATTCCACATGCCTAGTATGTAAAGATGGTCAAGATCCTATGTTTGGAGATCTCACAGACCCTGGGAGTGAACCTACTACTATTATCTGCATGATATAAAACCACCATCTAAATTTATATCTCTCTACCTATTGAATAGTTCAGCTCTCAGACCTCATCTCAGACCAAAAACAAAACAAAAAACAAAGTAAAAAAAAAAAAAACCTTCACAACTGAGTTGTGTAGTGGTTAAAACAAAAAACTCACAACTGGACAAGTACAGAGAACAAGTAGTGTTCAGCCACAAACAGAACACCCATAGCACACCCCATTCGCAAGGCCCAGAAACCATCTCAGGAGAGGGAATGGAAAGATTGTAAAAGAGCCAGAGGTCCTGGAGATGGGGAGTGAACTTTGTTTTCTGCGCAAGATCAAGCCAGCCAACATTCTAGCTTGGACGAGGAAGGAGTCCTGAGCCTCCATCCCTAACTGAGGATCTATGACATCAAGGGGAGAGTTGGTGTTCTTTAAGGGTGTGTTGGTAGGCTGACCACATTCCAGAGGAAGGTCCCACAGCTAGGACTACACAAGCAAGAGTAGAGTCTGTGAGTTATTAAGAAAAGAAAAGAAAAGGAAAAAAGAGATGAGAAAAGAAAAGAAAAAGACATAAAATTGGAAGCTCAGAAGGTAGAGGTGGTGGGTCTGGCAGGAATTAGGAGAAGGAGTTGGGAGTAAAAATGATCAAAATATATTGTGCTAAACTCTCAGATTAAAGAATTTTTTTTTAAAAAAAAACTTGAAGACTCATTTCAATCTAGAGCAAAGATCATGACAATATTGATATCCTTGTTTTTGGAAATGGCCAAAGAAAACTTGACAGTTAGAATGTCAAATCAGAAATACAAAGAACAACATGGGACACCTATGCCAAAGATGAAAATATTGCAAAAACCCGTGAGATGTTCAAAACATTTCTATTACATTAAAATTTCCAGGCATGAAAAACAAACCACCTCCTTTCCTTTTTTAATCTTTTTTTTTTTTTTAAATTTAGGGTTTGGTCAATATTATTATGTGCCTTTAGCATATATGAAATATTTCCTGTCAGCATAGCATTTCCTAATAGCATTATAGGAGGCAAATAAACAAGCCATAGGAATTCAAGTCCTATGTTTACCACACCAAAAGGCTATGAGACCTTTGATAACACACCTAAGCTTCTCTAGGCCTATCTACAAAGGAGAATGGTGGGGTACCCTTAGGTGTGGTAAGACTGTAGCTCACAGTGACTGCTCATTGTGACTTTATTTAAACTGAGTTGATCATGTTCAGTTGTGGAGAGCTGAGGAATGAACGAGTGAACTGAGTGAATGAATGTCTATTGTTGACAAGGGCACAGCCATGTCTAGGACCAATGCCTCAGAACCACAGGAAGTTGGCAAAGCCTTCTCCGTATGAATAAGGCTCAGAAAGATAGGTCCAAGTATGAATGATTACCCAGCACTGACCAGTGTGTGCAAAAGCTGCAGCTCCCTTCTCCTGGATGTTTACAGCCTGACATTGCTAGCCCACAGAGACCTGCTACCAGGACTGGCTAACTACTCTCCCTGCCCTATACCTAATAAATGCACTGAGCTTCTGGGATACTTCAGTAGTTGGCGCCACTCCATCAGACTGCACCAGCTTCCTTCACTCCAGGCAGGCTTCCAGGACAAAGCTGTGCTAGGTATGGCATTTAAATGAAACAAACACTACTGCAAAAGGGTCAAAGTCCCTCTCTGGTAACTCACCGTGGTAAGGCTGGTCACAGAGGCTTTCCTCGGAGCCTCCCTTCTTCCAGACATCAGATGCATTCGTTCTGACTACGGCATATCCATCTTTCAGAGCCAGTCTGTACTGGGCAGCGGTGTATAGAGAATGGTGTTCACATTTCCACCACAGCATGGTGTTGGAATCGCAGCTGAACATTCGCAGGTTATCTGTGGCTTTGGTAATATCTAGGCCAAGGCACTTTTGGGATTCCAGGTGAAAGAGGCGGTGCTGGGACACCCACTTCCATAACATGTTGTTAGTTTCTCTACAGTCCTGGGCCACTACCCAGTCAGACAGCGGCTGGATGCACTTGCCAGTGTTTTCGTTGACAATGGTGAATGGATCATTTCCTGGGTCGAGACAGTAAGGGAAGACATTTTAGGACTCAGAGTCACATGACGAATGCACCTTGCTCCTGCTTGATTGCTGAGGAGAGTCTGATTAACACTGGACTGTACTCCCCCTTGGGCTTGGTAAACTCACGAATCCCACAAGGAGTGAGGGTTGCAGTGTGCTCTAAAGCCAGTCTACCTGGGCTTGGACTTTGCCTCCGCTGTGCTACCTATGAGATCAGAGCAAACTGTTTAACTTCTGTGCCTCAGTTTTCTCACGTGTAAGGCTGTACGTACTTCACATTGGATGTAAGGATGCTGACTAGTGCCAACCCAGATCAGCAGAGAGTAGAGTGTGTATGTGATTTTGCTAGTTCATAAAAGATTCCCTGCCTTGTTCAGAAAGCAACTACTTTGTTTTCCCTTTTCTTCCACAAATGGTCTGTGGCCAGTGAGACAGTATCCTGAGTCACAGTTCTGTCTTGCTGTTTGGATTTCCACAGCACAGAGGTCAGGCCATCAGCATCTTACTTCAGCTCCTTCCCCCTCACCAATCGTGAAGGCCAAGGCTCTATGTTCCTTGGCTTTAGCACAGGTTACTGTGGCCACACAAAGTGGGAATCTACACAGAAACCACTTCTCCTGAATCTTCCGTGGAAGCTGTATGTAAGTGGAGAGAAAACTTCCGAGAAGTCAGGGGTAGAGAAACTGGGGTAAGCAATGGAAGAAAATAGAGGATCTGGGTTCTGAGGGAAGGGAACCTATGGCCAGCCCCATGGCAGCACCTTCAGGAGAGATAGGGGCTGGGAATTCACCAAGTAAATCACCTAAAGGAGACCAAACTCTGGGTTCCAGGAATAACCTGCACTACCAGGTCTAATGTCTTGCATGTGTGAGCAAGAGAAAATGAGAATTAACTCGTGGAAGCAGAAGACTAGAGTTGAGGCCTCTTCAACTGATCTCCTAGCACTCTGCAGGAGCTGGGAAAGACCTGGACAGAGGTGGAGATATAAAAGCCCTGTCACCTTAATGGGATGGAAACTCGGAATCAGATTTAATTGAGTTTCTGAAACCAAAGTGATTCGGTGTTTCTTAGACACCTGAGTTGGAGGACCAGGATTTACATATATTACGGCAAACCACCATGAGACACTTGTTCAGCTCTTTTACAAAGAAAAAAAAAATGGCCTAGATGGTCATGCTGATGAGCGGAAAGCTGGACTATTTTAGACAGCTTAAACAATCATTGTCAATGAACCAGAGTTCAGCAGAACACAGGCAAAATTTTGGTTCCCAAAAGGTGTTTTCATTTTGAGTTCAGTTTCACAGTCACTGGATTTACAAACAGGGGAAATTTTCTCAAGTCATGGGTTAAAGAGTTAAAGATTGTCATGCCAGGCACTGTTGGCTAGACGGGAAATTTCACAATGTAAGTCATAGCTACAAAATTCTATCTGATCCTGTGAACTTTGTTTTGTTTTGTTTTGTTTTTTGTTTTGTTTCAAGTAGCAGCAGCAAGACAAAACGATATGGAACAACAGAGAAAAACCTTAAAGTGGTAGTTATTTATTTCTGCTTTCAAATTTGAATTTAAAAGGATTACAGGGTGTTGGGTCATTGGGTGAAAGCACTTGCCATGCAGGCATGAGGAACTCACTTCGAATCTCCAGAACCCACTAAAAGCTGATGCCTGAGCATATATAATCCTAATGTTCCCACGGGAAATGAAGGCAGAGGTAGGAGGCCCCAGAAGCTCGTGGGTCAGCTAGCCTGGCATAAATGGTAAAAATAAGCAAACAAACAACAAAACCCCACACAAAGAAAACAACAAAGAAACTCTATTTCAAATGAGGTGGAAAGTTGGGACCAACTCCCAAAGTTGTTCACTGACCTCCATATCAATAGTGTGTGTTGGTATGTAGTGTGCATATATATACACATACACACACACACACAAAAAAAAATCATTGCATGGAGCTGCTGTTAGGTGGTTGGTAGAGCAGCAGCTGTCCTTTCTTTCTTCTTTGACACTCTCTGTCACTCTTTCTTTGATGGTCACAGGTTGGGAGGACAATGAGCCCAAAGGAAAAAATTCCCTAATGTGCTCCGCCAACATATTCACTTGCCCCTCAAATACCTGATCTACTCTTTCCCCTCAGTACTGTCTTCCACATCTCCAAAGTATCACAAACTAGAGCAGATAAGAAAAATCTGTTGCATTTGGTCCTTGCCCTTCTTGGAAATTTCCTCTCACTGACCCTGTAGTCTCAGTGGTCTTTCCTGGACACTCTGCTCCATGACCCTTGACCCTGGACAGGCTACCTGGACAAGCAGGAGCTTTGTTTTCTTTTGAATTTCTACATTTTTCAGGTTTCACAATAAAACCTGGCAGGTTAGGTCCAAGTCCTCATGTGGTGGGAAGAACAATATTGGAGCAAAGTATTAGAGTTGCTAGACTGAAGCCCTACGTGCATTACAAGTTCAATGGAAGACCCGGGGAAGCTGCTTCCTCTCCCACATAGAAACCCTACTTCAAATGAGGTGGAAACTTGGGACCAACGCCCAAGTTGTTTACTGACCTCCATAGTGATAGTGTGTGTCCTTCGGATCCCTAGTATCAGATGAAAGCTGTGGAGTACAGGTAAACCATTCCAGAGCTAGCATCCCATGCTTTCACCAGGTAACAGTGTCCTAGCTCCCCAGGTCCTACTAACCTTTGTTCAAGTCATCGCATGTTCTTTCAGATGCCCACATTATTAGCTCAAACCACTGTACTGCGAGTAGCATCTGAAGTCGTTCTAGTGTCATTTATAACGAACATGTAGAGTTAGTCAAGAAGTCCTCGTTTATTGACACTCGTCAGAAGAAAGTTTTACTTTTCGTTTCCAACACTTACGGTCCTTCTAGGACCCTTGTGGACTTAGCATCTTGGTAGGAACCAGACTACAGTGAAATGTGGCATCACATGGAGTGGCAAAGGAGGAGTCGCTAACTGTCTTAAGTAAGTTGTGCTTTTGAATGTAGGTATGCGTGTCAGACTAAACCTGTGCTTGAATGACTATGTAATCAATAGCAGTGCTTGGGTACTTACACCAATGAGATGGCTTAGGACAACCATTCATAATTAATGATTTAAGGAACTTGTCATTAGCTTTCATACATAATGGATGTGTAGGCATTAATAAATAATACATTTACTGCAGGAGAGTTTTATTTGTTCATAATAGTTTTCTATATCATTTTTAGCCCTGAGCAATAGCTGTTCAGTCTACCTGTTTTGTGGCATTATGGGACTGTAGATTGAAGAGTGGGAAAGAAAACTGATAAACTACAAATAATTTCTTATTTAGAAAAATTATAAGGGCTTATAAACCATCTGGGAAATGTATTGCATTTTAGAAAGGTAACTACAAATTTTAGTGAATATTTCTGAGGTGCTGTGCATCAAATCCAGCACCTTGAGCATGCTAGGCAAGCGTTCTTGCACTGAGATCTTTCCAAGGCCCAAACTGGATTCCATCCCTGGCTTTGTATTACATCTTGTCCATGTTCTACCTTTGCACTGATCTTCAGTGGCGTTTTCACACTCACCTCCAGACTTGTGTTTGGGACAAATCTAAAGGTCAGAGGTGATGGTGGGAAGGCAAGCGTAAGTTGCAGTCCTTTTTAGATACTTTATTTTATATAAAGACTTTAGTGAGGCTTAGGGGAATAGCCAAAGAGCACTGTCATAATTACATTTTATTTGTTTGTTGAGACAGAGTTTTTCTGTGTAATCTTAGCTGTCCTGGAACTTGCTCTATAGACCAGGCTGGCTTTGAACTCACAGAGATCCATCTGCATCTGCCTCCCAAGTACTGGGATTAAAGGCGTGTGCCACTACTGCCTGGCTTAAAAATGATTTTTTTTTAAATCATTCTTATTTAGATCAAAGAAAAGCATCTCTTTTAACATTTTCTCATTGTCTAATCTCTAGGGCCAAATTTCAGGTCCGCACAAAGAACTCTGCATATCTTGGGAGAGAAATTGGTTCCAAGCATCTATCAGTTATAACCACAGACCCACAGGAAGGGAAAAGGCACGGGGAAGCAGAGAGGACAAGGATGCTGGCACTGATCATTCCCAGAGAATCTCCACCGCTTACTTTGTTAAGTGTTGTGTAGTCTCTGTCAAGTGTAAAGAACATATGGATGTAGAAGGAGAGACACAGCAGTGTGGGTTTGCCATTCAAAACAAGTCTTGAAGAGACAATTGAGTTCATGGCAGTAAACTAGGTATCAGAGAGCAAATAATTCCAGATTGGACAGTATGGGTGAGATGCTCAGAAATCCCCGAAGTGGTGGTTCTCAACCTTCCTAATGCTGCCACCCTTTAATACAGTTCCTCGTAGTGTAGTGACCCTAACCATAAAGTTATTTTTGTTGCTACTTCATAACTGTAATTTTGCTATTGCTATGAATCATAATATAAATACCTGTGTTTTCCAATGGTCTTAGGAAACCCCACTGGAAGGGTTGTTTGACCCCCAAGCCCCAAGTTGAAAAATGCTGCCCTGAAGGATCACATTACTCCACGCTATTAGCTCTCCAAGGAAGCAAAAAAAAAAAAAAAAAAAAAAAAAAAAAAAAAGTTTGGCCTCTCCCCAAGAACAGAGAGATACTTTTCAGCATTTGGGTGGTCAGGACCAGCTTGCCCAAGCTCCCTGCATACACGTGACACAGTGCATGTCATGAATCTGACCCACAGCTACACAAGCTAATAGAATAGATAGAAGCTCAAACTCCAGTTCTGGGCTAGAGAGATGACTCAGTGGGTAAGAGTGCTTGTGAGTCAAGCATGAGGACTTGAGTTTGAAACCCAAGCACCCACATTAAATTAAAAGAAAGAGAGGGGGTGAGGTGGGGGCATGACTCCAAATTCCTGCAAGCCCACACTTGTGAGGCAGAAAGAGGTAGATAGATCCCAGGAGCCCCATAGCAGCCAGCCCAGACAAAATGGTGAATTTAGGATTCAGTGAGAGACCCTGTCACAAGAATCTAAAGTGGAGAGTGATTGGAGGAGGAAATGGGACCCCTTTCTCCAGCTTTCACGAATACACACACACACACACACACACACAGAGAGAGAGAGAGAGAGAGAGAGAGAGAAACAGACAGACAGAGACAGATAGACAGACAGACAGAGACAGACAGAGACAGAGAGACAGAGACAAGAACGCAGAGAGGATATAAAACCCTCAAACCTCTCCACGTGTTCACCCCAATATGAGGCTACAAGCCTGGCCTGAGGATGAGAGAAAGCTACCCAGGGCAGCCCTTAGAAGTACAGAAGGGATGCAAATGCCTGTGGGGACATTTGTATGTGAACAAACTTAAGCCTAACATTCTCTGCTTTGGGTCCCTGAGACAGGATGGTGACTATGGAGACTGTAGTGTTCTAGTCAGAGTTCCTATTGTTGTGATAAACACCACAACCAATAGCAGCCTGGGGAGGAGAGGGTTTATTACAGTTTACACTTCCACAGCATACTCTGTCATCAAAAGAAGTCAGGACAGGCACTTAAGGCAGGAACCGAATCAGAGGCCATAGAGGATTGCTGCTTACTGGCTTGCTTCCCATGGCTTGTCCAGCCTGCTTTCTTAGACCATCCAGGACCACCAGTCCTGGGAGGCCTCGCCCACAGTCTGCTGGACCCTCTATAGGCCAATCTGATGGAAGAATTTTTTCACTCAAGGTTCCTCTTACCAGATGACAGTAGCTTGTGTCAGGCTGGTGACAAACAAAAAAACCCAACTGGAACATTTGGAAATTAAGGAAATCTTAAAATGTGTGAAGGAAGCAAAACAGGACGCACAAATGTAGGTAGAAAAGAAGTGACTGGAAGTATGCACGCTCTCTGCTGTAAACTGCTGCAGGTAGACTTTTCTCCTTGGATTATGCAACAGACAGAATTGAGCTTTCATATCAATAAAAGATTTTACTATTAATATTTCCTTTGGTGGTTCCAGCGCAGAAGGTCAGAGGAACATTGAGAAGAGTTGGTCAAGACAGGACTCATTAAAAGGTAGGTTGATGATGTCTACTCTTTCAGGACACTCTTCCCATAACTCTGGGCACAGTCTACATCAGTGAGTAACTAAGCATAGCTCCAAAGCAAGCAAGAGGCACACTCAGAACTTCCCAAAACACGCCTTGACCACCTTTTCCTTCTTCACACTGGTGAAATAGCTGAAGCGGCTGGTGAATGTTCACAGCCTATAGGTTGTCATTTATATAGTCCAATTAAATAAACAGGTCCTTGGCACACCTTTTGTTGAAGCAAAAAAAACGAAAGTAAGAGCAAAAATCTAACTGCTAAGTGGGATGGTGGCGCTGGCACCACCCGGTGAGCTTTATAGAAGGCATCCTTTCCCCCCTGACAGGAAGTGACCTGTACTTCTGTTTGGGGCCAGCTGCCTGAGTTGGGGAGCATTTGGAAATAATGACCAGATTAGAAGAGCCTCTGCTCTAGGTGACAGGGAGGGGCATCCTAATACCCCTTCCTGGCTGACTTCTGGGGACAATGGTTGAACCTGATTTCCTTTTCCTTGCGTTCAATGGGCACAGTGAAGTCATGATGGCTGGGAGTCCTTGCGGTGTGGGTGAAGGCTCATTATTGTTCCGAAGATTCCAAGACGACCAAGGGGTGACAGGGATGTAAGAGGAAGTGGGGAGCTCCAGGAAAGCATGATTTCAGGGGACAGAGTCAGAACAAGGGGCAGAAAGGTCTCTGAGGAGAAAGAGCTGTGGGCCTCTTCTAGGCAGAGGGTCCCTTAACACCACATGGCCCTGCCCGCTGCCCTCCTAGGCCAGACCTCCCCGCTTGTCTGCTCCAGAGACACAGGGAGCAAGGCGATAGCGACCCGACCCGGACGAGGCAAAAGCTCAGAGCAGCAGCCTTGAGGCCACCCGGTTACCTGAGCGCTCAGAAGGCTCCACAAGCCCGAAGGACCGCAGCAACAGCATGAGCAGCCCCGCTGCCCGGCCCGGGGTGACCCAGCGCGTCCCCATCTCCAGCCCCAATCCTCTGCAGCACGCACCGGCTCCAGGGGTGAGCCCAGCCCGCCTCACGACTCCTTCTGGGGCAACCTCTGGGGCGCGCAGACCCCGCCCCCGCCGCTCTCGGCCAATCAGAGCTCCTCTTCGGGTCCCGGGCCCAACGGGGGGCGAGCAGGAGTTCCCC
>NW_022196897.1:47298823-47305325 GCF_008632895.1 Mastomys coucha
CCCCCCCCCCCCCCCCCCACCTACAGCAGACATCTGCTAGGGCTCGAGACCTCCAGAAGGCGGGAGGAGTGCACAGGAAAACCACAGGGTATGGGGGTCCGCTCCCCCTCTTCTTAAGTAAATTTGGGGAAGTGCGGCTCTGTCAGTTTAGCACTTGTCCTTCCTTGTAGAAGACAAGGCAGTGAGCTAGGGCTTCGGACCTTGGCTGGTTGGAAATGTGCACATAACCATGGTCACTACGGAAGAAGGGGGAGGGGAAGTCCACACTTGGATGAGCTCAGTTGTGCTTAACAACATCGTAGTCATTTTGGAAGTACGAATAAAGGTGGAATAAAGGAACGTTGGGGGTTGACCTGAAATTGTCAAACCATGTTAAAAGTGACAGTTATTCCAGCGATTGTACTACTTTTAGGGAGTTTTAACTATTGGACCTTTGCAGAGTTTTTTTTTTTCTTTAATAATCTAGTAGTAATAATAATCCATTTGAAATGTGGAAGTCTGTACCTAGAATCTGAAATTCAAGACCATTTATTCTGTCCCTTGAACAATGCTACCACAAATAGGACAAGTTCCAAATGAACTAACTTGCCTAGAGGTGAACGTCTTATATTTTGAAAGATTTGTTGAGTATTCTTGAGATAGCTCCCATCCCTGATCCCCAAAGGTGGCTATTACCCTCGGGATCTGTCTAGGTCTACTTTCCAAGTTCCAGCTGCCCAGGTGGCTCCAACCCCGTCCTGGTTCCATTCTCCTCCCATGCTTTGGCCTTTGTATTTAGTGGCTTACAGAGAGCACTTATCACAGTAATGAGGCACGCCTCGAGTGACAATGCTAGAGCAGCAGCTTTGCCTTCTGGCCTTTATCGAAGAGATGAACCCTACACAGACTTTGGGCAAAGTGCACGGGGAGGATCAGACAGAGCATCCAGAAAGGTAACTGGTTAGCTGGGACTTGAAAGATGGATGGGGTTCTCTCCAGGGGAGGAAAACGTGACAGAACAGAGACAAAGAATGTAAAAATGAGCTTTGGAGTCCAGTGTAACTGATAGTAGGAGAGAGAGGGGAGTGGAGAGGGGGGGGGGGACAGAGACAGAGACAGAGACTGGGCGGCAAGGGTGGGGGTGGGGCTGACAGCACGAGTTTTGGGACCCTAAGATTCAGCCAGCAGAAAGCATTAGTTCCAATGCCTGCTGCTTCTGCAGCTGCAAGCCCTTCCTTTGGAGTCCACCTGGCGTGAAGCTCCTTGAAGGCCGTGGCTGTCTTTACTTTTTAACTTTAGGAGAGGAGTTTGAGGTTTTCAGGAGAGTTTCAAAGAAGGCAATGACCCCCAAAGAAAACTCTAACATAAAGCAAGTCCCTCTACACTGTGACCCTTGTTCTTTAATGCCCCGTCCCACCTTTCTCCTATTTTTTCATCAGCCTGTCTGAACTGGTCTTGTCTTACCCAGTATCTCCCAAACTCACCTTTCAAAGCACTGCTTACTGGCTGCAAAGGAGAAACCAGCCTTTTCCAACTGAGTGTAACCGGGCTTATCAACTGTACTCCAGGGCAGACTCCATTCCCAGGTGTACTTGGCCAGCGCAACACGAACTCAGTGGCACTCCTATGGACTTTTTGTTTCATTTTGCTTGGTTTGTTTTCTCCTCCTCTGCCCTCCAGAACGCAAGCGCTACGGGGAAGTGACTGTGACTATTATTGACTTCTAAGTTTGGAGTACTTGGTATAGTTTTCTGGATGAATGAATGAATGAATGAATGATAGCAGGTGTCTCATAAAATGGTACAGGCAACAGGAGTTTATATATTTGGAAGAAGGAGAAATGAGTTTGGGCAAGAGAAGGATCTTCAGACACTGGACTGGCTGTCCTCGGGTGGCTGTGTCAAGTCGGTAAAAGCAGTGGAGAGAAAGGGCACTTCAAGCCAAAGCAATGGTGAAAACAGCAACAGCGAGAATGGCGTGGTATCTGCAGATCCCTGGCTACCCGAGCACGGGGCTAAGCATTTCTCATAGTCAGTCCAATTTGGCAATCACCTTATGAAGCAAGCATTCCTGATATCCTCTTTTTGTAGATGTGGAGAGTAATGTAACAGGAAGGATTGATAACTGGGCCAAGGTTAATAACCACAAGGGAAGATATCAGTGGCAATCTCAGTGAAAACCTTGCGTGAGTGTGAGAGATAACAATTAAGTACAATAAAATAAGTTTCCAGTAACAATTAGGGAGGAAGAGAAATGAACCCTTGGGCCTTCTAAAGTCTTGCTTTTCATGATAAAATATTTTGTACCTAAAAATTAAAAGTCTATGCTCGGTAGGTTTCTTCTGATCATGCCCATCTTTCCTCCTGCACAGAGGTAACCACTCCTCTGAAGGTTTTATACATCTTTTGTCAATCTCTTTTCAGTGTTGGGAATTGAACTCAAGGCCTTATATATACTCAGCATGTGTTCAACCACTGACCTTACAGCCCCCGCCCCCGGCTGATTATTCCTTTCCTGGTAGTTGGTTTTTCTTTCATAACTTTTATTTGAATTTGTAAGCACATGTGTATGTGTGTGTGTCGCGACCACCCTCGACCAGCAAGAATGATGTAACACACTCTCAGGCTCTTCTCCAGCAGTTTATTCAGGAACCTTGAAGAATCTTCTGACCACGAGGAAAACCAACCCACAGGTTAAATACTGTATGGTCAGCCACCCAGGTAAAGCCACGTGGTGCTATCTAACAGGCCCACATAGCGGAAGCAAGCCAGTTGACTCAGCCCATAACCAAATAAGGAGTTGTTTACTTCAAGAGTGCTCGCCATCAGACTGGCGGGGGGGGGGGGGGGGGGGGGGGGGGGGGGGGGGGGCGGCGGCCAGCGCCATCTTTGAGGTGTGGCGCTTCGCAGCTCTCCATATGTGTGTATGTACATGTGTGTATGTGCATGTGTGTGCATGTGTGTACATGTGTGCATGTATGTGCATGTGTGTATGTGTGTACATGTGTGCATGTGTGCATGCGTGTGTGCATATGTGTCTCTGTATGTGTGTGTGTATGTAAGTGCAGCAATCATGGAGTCAGTTCTCTCCTTCCACCCTGTGGCTTTCAGGAATTAAATTCCGATCATCAGTCCTGGCAGCAAGTACCTTTACCCCCGAGCCATCATATCTTCTCCAATGTTTTTTTTTCTTCTTCTTCTTCTTTATAGTCTTGCCATGGATGTATGACTCAGTCTGTAAAGAGTACATATAATTTTGCAAATCTAAAAAATTCTGTAAATATAATGACTTTGAGGTAGGTTCTTTTAATACTTTTCTTTTTTTCCTCAGAATTATGCCTGTGACCTTCATGGTGTCTCTCTGTAGTTCATTCATGTTGGTGTTCTGTCATAAGAATAAAATCCATGCCATCCACTGTTCTGTTGGTGGACAGCTGAGTAGTCCCCAGCTGGGCTTTCTGTCCACAGTACTAATGTAGCTGTCTCTTGGTGCATGTTGCTGCAGTTTCCTGAGGGTGTATTTCTAGACTCAGGTCTCCCAGAGCCAAGGATGCGCTCAGCATCACCGCTGTCAGACGTGGCCAATGTATTCTTCAACTTGCTCTCTCATTGTTGTGGATGAGCATTGCCATTGCTAAGCACAATCATCAACATTTAAACTTTCCTGTGTTAATGTTGTGTTTCCTTAATTACTGATGAGACTGAACATAATGTCCTATGCTTAGAGGTAGCTTGGATTTTTTTTTTTTTTGGCTCTATTTTTGTGAAGATTGCTTGCCTGTTTTCCCTGAGCCATTCTCTGTCCTTCTGTGTTTGAATCCCAAGGGTCTACCCAGAATTTTTCAGACTCTCTTACCCATTGCCTACTGGTTAGGTTCAGCCAGTGGGGGTTCCTCAGAAGAGGCGAGGAGTGAGCAGAAGGAGCAAGGGTATTTTTCTTTCCCCTCTTCTGTGGGAAGACATCTATCTAACAGGGGCTGGGATTCCTTTGTGGCTCCAGCTCTTATCTGGGATCTGCACGCTGTGATTCATTAAGCAGCTACTACCATGCCTTTAACGCCTATTGTGTGCTCCTATCTCCAAGGCTCTAGCTCCCACAGGGTAGCCATGAGTCCTAGCCCTCTTTCCCCATAGCTTTTTCACAGCAGCCTCTTCTAACTGATGCTTCTTAGGGAGCTTCCTTAACACATGTTTTAAAAACTTCTGTTACAAGTTGCTTCCTTATGCTACATTTCCTCTGCTCAAGCACTTAGTATGGATTTTTAAAAGTTCTGTTGGACCTTCATAATACTGGTTCAATGCAGCAAAGAGTAGTTCCTTGAGACAGCATCGAAAATTGAGATGTGAGGAAGAAGAACAAGGAGGAGGAAGAGGAAGAAGAGGAGAAGGAAGAGGAGGGAAAGGAGGAGGGGAGGAGGAAGAGGAGAGAGAGGAAGAAGAGAAAGATTAGAAGAAGAACTCCACATGAAGCATACCTAACTGCATAAGTCCTTGTGTAATGAAAGAGCCAGTGTGACTGCATCTGAACTGCCCACAGAGGGTCTCAGGTGTGGTAAGCAGGACCCAGGGGGTTTGGATAAGGGCTTGGTTTAAAAATACGTTTTAAACAACTCCCACGGCACCATCATAATGAAGATCTGCCTTTATTCTGGGTTGTAACTAAACTCTTGAGGATTAAAATCAAGATGTAGGTAGACCAGAAAGGTCCAGTGTAAGGGTATAATTCAAACACACATGCATGCAAAAATAATAAATAGCACTTCTCTCGTTAAGCTTTAAACTGTAGAATTCTCTAACAAAGAATCACTTTGCTAAGAACACAGACCCACACCTCCCTTAGCTTAACATGCAGAGAGACACTAAAGATTGTAGAATTACAGAGATCAGTACATCTTCAGGTCTGTTGCCCTTTTACTTTCTAGACAAACAGAGGCCTAGAGAATTCAGTAACTCATGTGAATACAGCAGCATCAGAGGTTAGATATGCACTCCTGAAGTTAGGGAGATCCCAAAAATGCTAGTTAGAGAGTCTTCAAGCCAACCGCCTAACAGAATAAAAGAGAGATGGGTCCCAGATCAAGAGAACACTGGTGCTTATGGGAGTGGGTTTCAAGTATTAGTAACGTGTTCTAGATAGAACAATATTTCACAGGTGGTGAATATTCTCTAAGAAGCATTTTTTTGCATATATGCAAGTCATGGAGGATAATAATAAAAACAGTTCCAGAGGTACAGATAATTTCCTGGATAGGAGAAAAGAGGTGAAGTATTAACTTTTGATTTTGACAGACACATGTTCTCTGTTTTGGTAGGAAGCTAGGAAGTGGGGTGATATGTTTGATTTTTAGGTGTATAATTGGAAGCACTTTCCTCCTAACTAACTAAACTCATCATCAAAATCCATCTCAAGAAAACAACAGTTAAGAGGATAAATAGTCAAATCCCGGGAGTCTGGGTTCTTTAGGGAAAATGATCATGCTTAAAAATATTTTTCCGACCTTATCATGGAAGGGGAGGGGAGGGGAGGGAAGAGGAGGGGAGAAAGAGAGAAGAGGAGAGGGGAGGGGAGAGGAGAGAGACCCAGAGACAAGGTTAAGAGCATTTAACCTTTTATGCCAGAAGAAGTTTATGCTGAGTTCCTGATTTTTTAAAAATATTTATTTATTTATTTTATGTGTATGAGTACACTGTAGTTGTACAGATGGCCGTGAGCCATCATGTGGCTGCTGGGAATTGAGCTCAGGATGGCTCCGCTTGCTCCTGCCCTCTTGCTCCGGCCCTGCTCCCTCTGGCCCTGCTCGCTCCGGCGTAATATACTGTAGCTGTCTTCAGATGCACCAGAAGAGGGCGTCAGATCTCATTACGGGTGGTTGTGAGCCACCATGTGGTTGCTTCGTCTCTACTATCTGGTGCACTCTGTTCCCGACAGATCAGTTTGAAGCCAATCTCAGAGGCAAAGTGTTTCATCTGTAAATATGTCAGAATGCATTGACAAAAGGTGAAGGGTCCTGGGCCCGAGTGCAGTTCAGTGGTAGAGCACTTATGTATTGAGTAAGAAACTCTGTCTCCAGCACACAACACACTCAGACACATGTACATACATACACACATACATACACACACATACATACACACACACACTCACACACACTCATACACACACACAAATACACATTACATACACAGAGAAACTCTCACACACACACATTCACACACATATTCTCCACACACATATATACACTCACACATTCACACACATACACACATGCAGACTCATACACATACACACATACTTACACACACACACTCTCATGTACATAAATAAATATTTATAAATAAAACATTGATTCTGTCAAATATCATGTTTGCACAACTCCAATTATCTTAGAAAGGCCATGTTTAGTTTTCACAATTGGCTTGAATCAGAATTTAAATAAAATTTCTACAAATTAAAACTAGTTGCCACATCTAAGTTATCTTTTAGTCTTTAAGGACCTCGTTTTTAAACATTTTAAAGTTTCACT
>NW_022196897.1:47306106-47313614 GCF_008632895.1 Mastomys coucha
ACCTGGATGACAACATTTCAGCCTCTGTCTTCACATTTCCTGTCCCAGACTTGAGATCAGCCATTTCTCTGTTTAGCAGAAAATGTTACTTAGAGACCACCAGTAGGCATTGGGAGTACCCACCCTTGCTGAGTTGCTTATTTCGCTTACAGGTTTTGAAGTTAGATGAACGTGGATTTGAACCCACTCTGCAACTGGCTAGATACACTGGTAGGCAAGATACTTAATTTGGGTCATTTTTCATTTGTAAAAGAATAGAGAATAGCATGTAGTTTGTACAAGTATTGCAAGCTACAAACTGTCTGTCATAAAGTAAGCCATCTAAAGTGATGGCTGTGGCCATATTACATCTTAATTGCCACAGATGCTCCTGTTATCAAATAGAGGGATCTCAGTAATATGACTCAGGGAAGGATGGGAGTTAGAGAGATCCAGTTGCCCAATGCTAGGTGACTGACCAGTGGCAGAGTGATAATTCAAAGTCAGGTAAAGGCTGCCCAGAAGCTTCCCCCTTAATGGAAGTGTTTATGTGCAAGGGCATGTTCAAGGGTTCTAAACCCATTCCTTCCCACTGATGGATAAGGAGGAGAGGAAGCCCACATCACTTAATACAACGGGGGGGGGGTAATGACTCTTTGGGAGCATATATAAAAGTTTTGTTTATTCTGGGATACGCAAGTAAGTGAGAGATAACTAAATGCTTGGATATTTTCATGACAAACATGAAGGAGGGCTTCCTATCATTCCCAAGATCATACCTGCCAATCATTCCCAATCATACCTGTCAATCATTCCCAAGATCATGCCAAGCTCAGCTCCCAGTTTCTGTCATCCTATGTGGAGGCCAGCAATTGGTTGACCATCCCTGTTTAGTGCCTATGATTCCACCTTTGTGAGCTGATAGTCCTTAGTTTGCTCATCCCTTTATACATTTAGATTTTCAGTTCCCTAGACTGCAGGGCCTACTGTATATTTGACTATGTGGTGAGAAATAGAAATAATATTTTTATCTCAGTTAAGTATACCAAGTTCACATTGTCTTCCATATTGTCTTGTGGTGCTGCTCAGGCTGTATGAGCTCACCCATAAATTTATGGGACAATATATGGACTCTTTATATAGGTTCATTTAAAAATTTCCCATCTTTGTACCAATAGTAACAAAACATTTTTCATGCATCATATCTTTATTTTTCAAATTGATATTTCTTTCTAGAAAGGGTTTCATGGGTCCGAAGGATGCCTTCGAGCTCACTGTATAAGTGTGACTCTCAACTTCTTTTAAAATTTAGTGTATATGTGTGTGTGTGTGTGCATGCATGCATGTGTGCTACATGCACATGTGCAGGTACCCATTCACACTTGTATACACACAGAGGCCTGAGAAGGATGCTGGGTATCTTTCTTTATCTATTGTCTGTCTTATTCTTTTGAGTCAGGTCTTTCACTGAACTTCAAACCAGTGAGGCAGCCAGCAAAGCCCAGAGATCCTCCTGTCTCTGCCCCTCCCTAGAGCTGGAGTTAACATTGTGAGCAGCCATGCCTGGCTTTATTGCTTGAGTGCCATGGATCCACATAAACACCCTTATGCTTACAGAGTCATCTCCCCAGGCCCACATTGTATCTTTAGGATAAATCTTCTCAATTTCTTATAAGATAAGATATTATACCTGATTTTTTTTGCCTTTCCATAATTATCTTCAATATTCTTGTCCTCTTGTTCCTGTTTATGAACTTTGAATTTGTGTGTCAAGTTTAATAAAGAACCAGTTTGCCTTCGTTGAAACTGTGTTTAATTTAAGCACTAATTTGGAGGGAAATTGCATTTGGAGCAGACTGATCTTCCCTTCATGAATTCGTGAATATGGTATTGCCTTTAAAAAAAAAATAACCACAAACTCTGGCCACCTTTTTCATTGGTCTGAATGCTTAGCTGGGGGATGTGTGCCTGATTTGGTAATTGCTTGAGTCTCATTAGAGATTTTTGAGTGGAGAGAGTGGCTTAATTAGAGTTGTATAGAGATAATAATAGTTTGAGAGTGGTAGCAGTTTGATTGGAAGTTGATGGAGAGATCAATCAGGAATCTTATAAAGGTCTAGGGAAATAACGGAAGTCTGAACATTAGTGGTCGCAGAGCTAATGAAGATATGATAGCTTGGAGAAGCACTCCAGAAATTAATTACTCTCTTTTGTAAGAAAAAGGTACCATCAAGCTTTCTGCTTCTCTTGTAAGACAGTTGCAGGAAGGGGGAAAGATGCTAAGGCTTGGAGGGTGTGCCTTAACCGGAGCTCAGTAGAAAATGGTTCTCGCTGGAATAAGAACATCTCGCACCTGGCCTTGTCTTTGGAATATCCGACTTTACCTTGCAGTGCAAATGAAGCCAGCCTTCATCCTACCAGCTAGAATCCTAGCCGCCTTATAGGGTTTCTTTTGAACATAAATTCCTGTGGTAGATGTCACAGACTTACATTTCTTATTCTCTATTGTCTGGCATAGTCACTAATTTTCCATCACATTTACTTACTTAGTGTGTGGTAGGAGGGTATGTGGAGGGCAGGCGTGTGGAGGTCAGAGGACATCTTGAGGGAGTCACTTCTCTTCTTCCACGAGGTGGGATCCAGGGATTGAACTCGGGTCTTGGTTCAAGCACCTTCACCAGCTGAGTCATCGTACCAACTCACGATTACTCTTAGTGCAGGGAGGGAGCACTGTCCGTCAATGATGGATACTAATCTAAGAGTAAAAGTAAAAACCTTCACCTGTTCCATTGGTGGATACTGGGCTTTCCTTTTCTTTCTAGGTATTAGTTTGGACCACTTATGCTCTGTGCCATCACCACAGGGAACATAGGCAGAGTCTTTATGGTTTTCTATCCTTACTAGTTTTGTTGTTAAGTTGACATACCCAGGCGGACGGGCCCTTCCAACAGCCTTGGGAATGTCTGTAGGGTATTGTCTTGATTGATGATTGACACATGAAGGCCCTACCCACTGTGAGGAGTGATATCCATGGGCATGTGTGCCTGGATTATAGAAGAAGGGTAACTGGACATGAGCCTGGGAGTGAGCCAGTCAGTAAGCAGAATTCTTCCATGGTTTCTAGTTCAGTTCCTGCCTCCCGGTTCCTGCCCTGACTTCCCTGGTTTGATTGTGTCGTGTGAGTTGAAATAAACCCTTTCCTCCCCAAGCTGATTTTGATTGTGGCATTTATCACAACAATAGAGAGAAAACCAGGACATTTCTGACCTTGATTTCTTCTAAGATACCTGTAAGTTTTGTGATTTCATTTGTTGTTTGGCTGTTTTATAGTGCTGATGGTGTATTGTGATATCTCTCTACGAGTCATGTAGCTATTAAAGATGAAGTGTTTTGTTATTCTTGTGGAAAAATAGTTAATCTATAAATCACTTACCAGGTGACTTTGTGCTATTTGCAGAATGAAAGGTATGTACTTAACAATTCAAAAAAAATTAAAACAGAACACAACAATAAATAAAGGTGCCTCTTTGCCACCTTGTAAACAGCCGTAATAGGTTCCTGCCCCATGGGTTGTTAGACCTCCCCTGTGAGTTAATGGAAACTGTGGGGGTCTTGTTAAAGTGTGCTTCAGTTTCCTATTGCTTTCAGCAAGATGGGTGAGTTTCTGGAGACTTTTATATGCTTGAGGGTGGTGTATGCACGTACACATGCATATTGGTATGCATGTCTGTATTTTCTCTATTGAAGCTAAGCTCATGGGTTTGTTTCCAATGTGTGTATCTTTCCTATTTAAAACACTCCTTCGAGATTGCAAATGAAACATTGTTGTTTCCCCACGGGATATAGACAACACTTTTGGTTCCTCCACTTGTAACTGTTTCCCCAATTTGCTATTGCTTCCACCTAAAGGAATTGTCTCTATTCAAATGACAAGCATGAGAAGAGGAGAGTAGTCAGTGATCTTCCGATAGTCATTGTAGTTTTAACTAGTATTTGTGATAGTCTATTGTCCCCAAGAGGGGAATTAAAATATAGTTCAGATACAAACAGAATGGAAGAGAATGGTATGAAATGTTACTATGTAAGGATTGCACTGATAGATGCTGGTGAATTGCTCATTAGAATTTCAGCACTATTTGGAAAGCTGTCATTGTCATCTCATATTTAAACTATTAAGTGCATATTTAAACTGCATAGAGTGCTTGCATTCATTTCATGGCTAATCAATCCAGTCTGGAATCGTTTGCCAAACAGTAATGGGATTTTCTCTAACAGTCAGATACTTAAGTCACTAGACACCAAATTATAAGATAAAAAAAAAATCAATTCAGCATCTCAGGTAATTATAGGCTTAAAACAATATTGTGTTGAGTTCTGGCACACTCTTCCTAACAGCAGATGTCTTTGTTTGGGGCCATTTTTATTATCTTGGTAACTCTAGCATGATAAACTAATGATGCAAATTATTTTTTCATTTAGATTTTACATGGTAGGTTCAGCTGTTGGCTTTTAACATTACATATTATCTGTTTCAGCCAGTGCCCAAGTTAGAATGGTAACAGTGGGAAGGGAAAATAGGTGACATTCTACTGCTGTAGGAAAGGTATCATAACACACGGAGCTGAAACATAACTCCAGACTTCTTAGTGAGAAACTGGCAAATGCTGGAGCCATTCGCTATGACAAAGCATTCAGGAAAGGGGGTTGGGTTGTAAAAGCAGGTCAGTTCTTTTTCAGAACAGATGAATTTAAGGTACCCATCATATAGATAAGAAACATCACTTGGTAGCCTCCTGGATGTTGCCCCTATTACTGAAGACACCGTGTGTTTCATCCCAGAGGTCCCTGAGCTTTCCCCCTGAGAACTAACTTTCATGCTATCAGAAAACATTATGCAAGCTTTCAAGGGAGGAAAGCCATCAAATGTCTTACCCAGGTATGATACCTATGAACTGTAACAACAATCAGAATGGCACCATAACTCTAAGCATGCAACAGTGGCACACACACCGTGGTGGTAACCATTAGCTCTCTAACTAGACTTAGGACCTGTTCAACAAGAGAGAAAACATGCCTGACACTGAAAACCTAGCCATCTATCCAGAGCTAGTGAAGTCATGGATCTTGAAAGAGAACCTACAACCACCACTTTCCTAAACTAGGACAATCCCTAACTAAATTCTAAATATTTGTCCTTAAACCCACAGATGAGTGTAATCCTTCACTAAGAAAACTTTTCTTGGCTATAGACAGAGACCATTACTGGAAACCAGAACCAATCAAAATACAGAGTTGTAGAACCAAGTTTCAGTGAATACATTTACAAAACAACTCTTGACCCTAAGGCTACATTGTGGAAGATGGGGAGGAAAGAGTGTAAGGGCCAGAGGATGGTTTGCTGTGAGATTGTGTCTCTTAGTAATGCCAGAAACTTCATCCATAAAGTCTGGCTAACAGGACTACCTAAAGAGGAGCTGAACAAGGACAATGGTAGACATGCCAAGGTGGATGGGAAAAAGCCCAGGAGGGGCATGTAACAACAGTTAGTGAATAAAGAGACCATTAATTTGGAAGAACAAAGAGGGGTATATGGGAATATTTGGAGGGAGGACAAGGAAGGGGGGATGATGTAAATATGTTATAATCTGAATTTTTTTTTTTTAAAAAAAATCACCAATCCTCTCAGAACTAAGGGGGCACTATTCATGAAGAAGAAATAAAATTATTACATAAATTTTCAAACCATGAAAAAGTTGAGGGATATTGACATGTCAGAGAAAGAGGAAATAAAAAGGAGGCATGAAGGTAGCTACAGAGAAATGGCCAGAACATGGGAAAAAAAAAACAGGAGAGACTGTCACTTGCAGGGACATGGTTTAAATTACTCATCTCCAAACCTGTCTAATTCTGTACCAAATCAATATATATATATATATATATGTATATATATATATAAAATTATTAGTTATATGCATATATTTTCTTCTTTTCTTTTCTTTTCTTCCTTTTCCTCTCTCTCTCTCTCTCCCTCTCTCCCTCTCTCTCTCTCCCTTTTTTTTCTTGGTTTTTTGGAGACCAGGTTTATTGTATAGTCCTGGCTGTTCTGGAACTCACTCTATAGACCAGGATGGCCTCGAACTCAGAAATCCTCCTGCCTCTGTCCCCCAAGTGCTGAGATTAGAGGCATGCACCACCACTGCCTGGCATGCATATATTTTCTACCCACATAGTAATTACTAACAAACCAGTTTACTAAAAATTTAGACATGGACAAAATGTATTGTCTCCCCCCCACCAAGGTGTATATTTCCTCATTTCATTAGGGACTTATTATAATGATGCTATCAGAGGCCAAACATGCAAGAGCTTAGTCACAATGATCATATTGTTACTGTTTGTAAGGTCAAATAAATTTGTAAACTTAAACAAAGGTAAAAGAAGTTTTTCTCTCTTCTTTTTTGAGACAAGGACTCACATAGCCTTGGTTGGTCTCAAACTTGAGACGTACCTCAGACAGGCTTTGAACTCCTGACCCTCTCTCTCTAGTTACTGGAAATATAGGCATGTGTTCTGTTTTTTTCTTCTTGATTTTATTTTACAATTTTAATGAATTAATGAATTAATTAACTAATTAACTAATATATGTGCCACAGCACACATGTGGAGGTCAGAGAACAACTTGTAGGAATCAGAGCTTTCTTCTTCCACAGTCTGGGGCCTGTGGATCGAACTCAGCCTGTTGTCAGTTTGGCAGCAAGCCCCCTTCCACCATCTCAGCCTTTTTTCTCCTTCCAAGAGATATATAAAGCTCCATTTCTCAATTGATAGGAGTTGTGAGTTTTTCTTACCACCAAGTGGATCTTGTGTGTCCCACTTTGGTTACTGGATTTAAGGGGCAGGAGTTGGCAACTTGAAACACCTTAAGGAGATTAAATAAATTATTGTTTTAAAAATAAAGCAATCTTCATCATGTTTCTCACCATGGAAGTCAGCAGAAGCCTTGGTGGGACAGGCTTTAAAATCGTACAAGAAAGGTGGCAGATGTTAAAGGTCTGGGTCTTAGATGATGACAGGTTACATCAGTTCACACCTACTGCCTCCAGATACCGTGCTAGGACTTTTCATACAACCCTTAGATGTTATAGCTATTCCCAATCTAGATACAGAGTGTAAGGGCTCTAGGCCACACAGCTATGTAAGTAACTCTAGTGGAACTTGAATTCAGGCTGACCGTCTCACAGGATGAGCAGTATGCAGTATCTGCCAGTGTGAAGCTGCTGGAGATGCAGAATGAGCATAGAGAATTCTTCTAGATATTAAGGTAGCTATTAAAATGAAACAGAGTTTCATTTCTTTCCATTTCTGATGTGGAGGATTAAACAAAGGGTCTTTCTTGTGAATGCTACACAAGCTATTTACCACTGAGCTATATCTCCAAGTCATTTAAATGTCTATTCTAACACCCAGTGTGTGTGTGTGTGTGTGTGTGTGTGTGTGTGTGAAAGACAGAGACAGACAGAGAGAGAGAG
>NW_022196897.1:47313624-47316324 GCF_008632895.1 Mastomys coucha
GAGAGAGAGAGAGAGAAAGAAGGAAAGGGGGTGGGGGTTAGATAAGTGTTCATTGTCTTCTCGTCTTCTTGTCCTCCAGGACTCAGCCTTGTCCTTGAAGCTCTGAAGCTGTAAGCATTTGTCTTCTGCCCCAAATTCCCATAACAATGTGTGTCTTGTTTGGTCTTATTAAATTCTCACTTGTTTGTATTGATATTTGCAGTTTAAAATATTAAAGCCCTAACACATTTAAGGCCGAATGAACATCAGCTGTCATCTAATCTAATGGGCCCTGGCTCATCAACTCACAGAAATCACGAGACCTTTCCTGTTCATGTCTGTACAAGCTGCAGCTTCCCGCATATCTGCCTGTGATAATATCTCACACCAGCTAAACTAAATCAAGGAACCCCTCCAGGATTTTCTTGTCCCCATGCCCTTCTGTCATACAGCCATCCCTCTACTCATCCCTCGTTTTTAATTAGACACTCCCCCTGCACTGGCTAGGATCAGATTTCACTCTTTCACCTAGAACTTTCAGTTGCCTTTGTAGACTCCTGCACACTGGTCTGAAATACAGCCAAATGCCCCTTTGTCATAGGCAACCTTACTTGTAGATCTTTCCTTGGATCTACCTCCACACTCTAAAGTGATGTGTATTTCAGCTCAATTGAACATAATAGTGGGTTTCAGTATAGCATTTCAGGTACATAGTATGTTGTCATCATATTTGGCCCCTATAACCATTTCTTGTCTCTTTCCCTGCCCCCATTCCCACTGCCCCTCCCCCTTTCCAATCAGTTCTTCCTGATGGTACTATTGTCAGTTTGTTGTCTAAGAGGCAGACCTCTGGCTATACATAGGTTCATGTTCTTGCTGAAAGGCCAGAGGATCAGGCTCTGAGAACGAACCCCAGCAGACAGAAGTTAAGACACAGGCAAAGTGGGTGGGTATGCATATATAGGCATGCGTTGGAGGAAAATTTCTTTTCCTCCCAGCAACACCAACCCCATTTTCATCCTCAAGGAGTGTTAGCCTCATGGTCCACATTCTTTCCCTGACAGAGTATCCACTGGCTCAATCTCACAAGTGTCATGTACACTCACAGATGCTGAGAGTTCAAGAGCACAAAGCCACGTCACACCTGGAAGATCTCATTCTACACTGCTCCATTGCTTCGTCCGGTTCTTCTAGCCTTCCTGCCCCACTTCTACGATGTTCCCTGAGTCTTTCGGGTATTGATATAGCTGCCCCATTTAGGGATCAGCATTCAACAGTCATCTTAATTCTTAGCACTTGACCAGCTATGAGTCACCCAATAACTGCTGCCCACTTAGAAAACAAGCCTCTCTTACCACAGAAGACAGCGGTACTAATCTACATGGGCCCCAAACAATATTTAGAAGGCAAATTTGAGAAACATATTACTTCCAGTTAGTAGGACAATGCAGTGAACTCCATAATAGGTCATGTGACTCCCCTAGCCATCGGCTTTTGAGGAGGTTTACAGTAGCAGAAATGAATTCCTTCCTGTGGAGTGGGCCTCAGATCCAATGGGAAAGTGACTGAGCCCTATAGCAGCCATGTTGCTTCTGCGCCAGTGTGCTCCTGTTGCTTAGATAGTCAATGTTGTGGTACACAGAGTCTACAGTTGAGCATGACTATTAATTGAAGCGTCTCCTACAGCCTGTATTACAGCCTCCAACAGTGCGAGAGCTATCCAGACAGGAGAAAGCTTGCAGCTCAGTTGCAGCTTGACTTGTCTTACTTCAGTGACCTAAATGTGAGGTGTTTTCAGCAGTAAGTTCTTACCATCCGATGCTAGCAGGCAAACAAGAACACTGGTAGTAGCTCGTATTACTTGGGGTCCTTCAGGAGCTTTCCAGAACAACCATCGCAGCCCTTTCCTCCGCATTTAAAAAAGGGGAGTTGAAGTACAGACCTCATTCAGCCTCTCTACTGTTTTCTGGCTTTTACTTTCTCACTCTTGAACTGACTGGTAAGACATGGTCACCCATGACTTCAGCTGCTAATAGTGAACCACCCTTTGCTAGGCATCCAAATTGTGTTTGATATAGTGATCATGTGGCCAAGCCTTCCTCCTCACCTATGAGACTGCAGTACCAATTTCTTTGCTGCCATTCTTCCTCCTTGCCTTAGTGGGTATTTGTCAACTTCCTGACCTGTCTCTGTTTGAGGAAGTAGTGGGAAGGTTGTCAGAATCCATGGGGTGTGGATGGAGGCTGTGACGCCTCTCTCCTCTCTCTTTCTTCTCTGTCTTCTCTTCTCTTCTCTTCTCTTCTCTTCTCTTCTCTTCTCTTCTCTTCTCTTCTCTTCTCTTCTCTTCTCTCCTCTCCCCTCCCCTCCCCCCTCTCTTCCCCCTCTTCTCCCTCTCCTTCCCTTCTCTTTTCCCTTCCCTTCCCCTCCCCTGCCCCTTCCCCTCTCTTTTCCCTTCCCTTCCCCTCCCCCAATCTCCCCCTTCCCCTCCCCTCATTTTCTTCTCCTCTCCTCCTCTTCTTGCTAAAGTACTCAGCTCCAATTTGTATCCCACCCACCAGGACTGTTGCATGGGACAGTCAGCAGTAATTTTTGGAGGAAGATGAAATAAGAACTTAGGCAGACAGTATAATGTCAGCCCTGATGTGCCCCACCCTCTGCAGCCATCACAGACCTGATCGTCTCAGCAAACCATTCATGTGACCTCCTTGAGTTTGGCCGAGG
>NW_022196897.1:47316334-47323999 GCF_008632895.1 Mastomys coucha
CTCTGTCTCTGTCTCTCTCTCTCTCTCTCTGTCTCTCTCTGTCTCTCTCTCTGTCTCTCTGTCTCTCTCTCTGTCTCTCTGTCTCTCTCTCTCTCTCTCTCTCTCTCTCTCGTTTTCTAATCTCTGTTCTCTAGCACTCACTCCTGTCTTATCAAATCTGCTTAGGAGTGAGAGTCCTGGGGTGGGGGCTGCTCCTCTCTCTCTTTCTCTTTCCCTCCCCCCCTCTCATTTTCTAATCTCTGTTCTCTAGCACTCACTCCTGTCTTATCACATCTGCTTAGGAGTGAGAGTCCTGGGGTGGGGGCTGTGGTTTGCTCCTAAGATATGTGGCCAGCACATTTTCTTTTCTTTCTTGCCCCTTAGTGAAGGTTTTCTGGACATTCTCCTCTTGCCTGCCTGCCTCCACCTATACTCTCACCTTTGGAAAATTCACTTATTTCCCAGGTATAAGTCATCCCCTTGTGACCATTTCTCCTGGCCTTTTTCTACATTTTTCCTTCTCTTCTCAGGACTCCCATTATCGAGTGCACATTCCCAGGATGAGATCCCGATATCAAAATTAGCAAGATTAACCTGGATATGTTAACTTTCATCCTGATAACCATTCTTTCTCTCTTCCTGCTGGAACATTCTTCATGTAAAATTTCAACCTCCTCCATCCCTTACATCCCTGGCCAAATAAATAGTCCTATGTTCTGTTTATTTTTCCTGCCCTGTAACTCACAACACTTCCTTTTCCTCATACTGCTAGTACTTTGTTCTTGTCTGAACAACTGCCATATGTCTCCTGTCCCTAGCTGTTTACTGAATGAACTTGATTAGAGTGCAGGCATCTCACCTGCCCTTTCCTGTAGCCCTGGGTTAATGTGGAAACTCTCCCATGTGACCATTCATAGTTCAGTCCTAACATACTCCCTAGATGCTTATCCTATGTGTAGGGTTCAAAACCACTGTGTGATCTCTTACGGTGTCCTGTGCTTCCCCATCTTCATACCTCTGCTCTGGATATTTTCATTATCTGAGGTGTCTTTCTTGCTAGTTAAACCCAGGTAACAA
Organism: Mastomys coucha; assembly: GCF_008632895.1. Taxonomy (NCBI): domain Eukaryota; kingdom Metazoa; phylum Chordata; class Mammalia; order Rodentia; family Muridae; genus Mastomys; species Mastomys coucha. Next base: position 47,317,391 of record NW_022196897.1, read on the forward strand.
TTTGGTGCCATTTCCTCTGTAAAGACCACCTTGTCCCCTTTGGGAAGAAGGGCTTACTCGACCTCCTTCAGCATACCCAAGGATCACATAGGCACCCTGATGAAATGCAGATTCTGGCTCAGTCATTCTCAGTGACAGTCTGAGAGTCTTCCTTGAAAGGTCTCAAATGACAGGGCAGGTTTCTCTCTCTCTCTCTCTCTCTCTCTCTCTCTCTCTCTCTCTCTCTCTCTCACACACACACACACACACACACACACACACACACATACACACACACATTTTCAACAGCATCTCCCATGGAGCCCCAGCTGGCCTAGAACTTGCTATGTATACAAGACCTCAAATTTGCAGCAATCTTCCTGATAGGTGTGCACCATCATTACCAGCCACCAGGCAGGGTCTTTATTTACATACAATATGCTACAATATTTAAAATACTCATTTTGTCTCTTCAACAGCAGGGATTTGACTTTGATGAATAAAAAGAGTGAAGAAGAATTTACTTTAATTAAAGTGAATACGATTCCAATATCACCTTTTAAATTCTGCTCCATGGTTACTCATACACCTCAGTTTAACCACATGTTCCATGGATGAACTTACAGGAGAAAGAATACTGAACCTGGGATCTGCCGCATGTGAGGGCGGCCCAAAGTGTCTGAGACAACACTAACAGAATTGTATGACCAGAGCTCTGTGTTGCACAAAAGGAGTCCTTTTTAGTTCCATCAGAAAAGGAATTTGTACACGTTATATTAGAGAACTCATCATGACCAGAAGGAATACTGTAGTCCTGCAATCCCAGCCTCTGAGTTGGTGACAGTCTGTGTGCCCTCCTCCAGCATCTTTACAGACTGGATTTTGTGCAGGGCTGACTTCTTTGGGTTGGTATTAATTATCAATGTGAAACGAGCTGCCACAAAACCTGTGGCTTAAAACATCAACCCTACTTCCTCAACTCTCTAGTATGTAATTTTTCGGACAAACCAAAGCAGGCCCCTCCTGTGCCTACCCCCTTTCCCAGTCACTCCTGGCTTCCTCATGTTAGCGATTTCTCCCCAGCTTCTCTCACCTTGAAGTAGCAGGTGACACTTGTTTTCCCGATCATTTGCCAGAAAAAAACCCCTCGGATGATCTTTAGCTGACAGCTCTCATCAGTGACACAGTGGTGGCAGTAAGCATCTCCAAGGTTGAACAGTGTCCTTCCTGTGGGGAAGTAAGGCTACATTTAGCTGGGGTTGTATGTATTTAAGGATGAGAGAGAACCAGGTAAAAAAAAATAGATGATCAAAGTCAACATTTACGCCAACCGCATAGACAGCAGTCTAAGTAGCGTGCGTTCTTGTGTGGAAGTAATCTCCTGAGAGCATTGTTTTTATTGTTGACATTCTCCTGATGATTTCTGAGACACTAAAACATTGATCTGGTCGGTCTGTCTGTCTGTCTGTCTGTCTGTCTCTTTGTGTTGAGTGCTTTTGTGAATCTGGCAGCATAATAAAAAGTTTCTTTTAGAAGGCGCAGAGAGCTTTAGAGCTCAGTGGGAGAAAACACTAAAGTTAGATGAGAAAAGAATTTTTTTCCCTGTCTAACATTGGCTGCTTCTTATTTTTTTGTTGTTGTTGAGGGATTTCCTTCAGGAGAGGCCTACAGTGTGTGATGTGACTGACAGTAATTCCAGTAGCCCCAAGCACTAGGTGAGAGCGTGGGGGCAAACCCTCTGCTGGTCTGGTGTCCACCTTCTGAAGTGAATGCCAGGTCGCCTTCCCCCTCGCACACGGTTTGATCCCAAGGCTTAGACACGGCTGACATTTTTAAAGTAGTCCAGCTCAGTGCTTGTCTCTCTCTCTCTCTCTCTCTCTCTCTCTCTCTCTCTCTCTCTCTTCTTTGGTTCTCCAGCCACTCTGTTTATCTCCAACACTCACAGAATCTTTTGTCACCAATCTCTGATTCAAGTGACCTTTTTTGCTGGGGCTGGGGGGAGGAAGGTAGAGAGAGGCCTATAGGGGTTTTTTTGGAAGCCTTGCTTTGAATTCATTCTTCTGCTTCAGTGTAATGTTGGTATTTGATCAAACATAAAAAGCTTGAAGCTTTAATGTCCTGCTGACACCAGTGTCAACAAAGCACCGAAGCGGAAGGCTTTTGGCAGCTGATTAGAGGGAGATTTTATGTCACTAGGTTTAAGACTAAGGATACCTTTTAGTGGCTCATTCTCAAGGATAAGCTACATCATGCAGTATAAATCAAATTCAAGAGCTTTATTAAAGGGCCCTTGATAATTTGGTAATATATTACCACTCAGTTTTGGAAAGGCAATAAATGACTGCGTTTTATAGTGTAATCTAAAATAATAATATGGATTACAGTTGTGTTCAGTCATGAAAGTATAATTTAACAGTTTGAGTTGATAATAACCTTTTCCTCCCTCGACGCTGTCCACTCTTATTTCAGTTAGAATATGGTTTACTGGGGGATGATTTGCCATGCTTGCATTTAGAGTCCAGTAGGGCTGAACATGTGTTTAATTGGAATTTTATGTTGTGTTGGAAAAGCTTCACACACACACACACACACACACACACACAAAGATATACCCTCCCAGAGAATCCAGTCTCCTAAATATCACCAGTCTAACACGCAAAGTGGGGCCCATGCTTGTCCTTAGCGCTCCCCGGGAGAAGTTGCTCACTGAGAGGGATATTTGAAAATAGCTTAGTAAAGGTGTGAGGTTAAAACGTTCAGCTCCATCTGCAGGCATTGGCGAACTTTCACCATCCCAGGCCTGGAGAAGCTTGTGGAGTTGGTGGTCTTGGACCTGGGAATCCTGTGGCACAGACAAATGACAGGCAGAAGACCTAGAACAAAATGTGGCCTCCACAGGGCTGCAGAAGATGAGAAGGGAGTCAGGGAATCCACAGCTCCAACTTTATGTCCCTGGCTCCATCATTGATTCATATTTCCTAGCCACCATTGGGCTGGACCTAACTGAAGCCACTGGATAAGGACATCTAAACGAGGTGTCTGTGGCTCATAGTGTAGTAGGATTCTGAAATATTGTTATTCCATCTTGTGAAAGTATTCCTAAGAATACTTTAAGTGCTGGTTTAAGAATACAGTGGTAGTTTCTGGTCACTTAGATTAGCCATAAATACCTAAGGTAAACTGGTCTCTGGACCTGCCTCTTCGTTCCTATACAATGTGACCCTTGAGCTAAAGGTTAACTGCATAACCATGTAACTTTTATCTCTCCACCTCTGCTTTGTTGGAGATGTCCAGAGCTGCCTTTCTGTATGTATCACAATTGCATTTTGACCCCCAAAACTCAAAGCAACTGGAAGTCAAGGCTGCTTCCTGCTAGTCTGCTCAGGACAGTCCCACTGCCTCTTAATGAAGACTCCATTTGATTTATTCAGATCAAATGGAGACTTTTTATTTAGGTACCCCAAAACAAAAGCATGGTGTGGAAGTGGGGGCGTGTAGATTGGGAGGGAAAAAAGCTGTCTCACACAAGGCTAGGAAGGACAAATTTAACGACTGTGATGCTTCAAAAATATCCTCATTCAGCCGGCGGGTGCACGCCTTTAATCCCAGCACTTGGGAGGCAGAGGCAGGCAGATTTCTGAGTTTGAGGCCAGCCTGGTCTACAGAATGAGTTCCAGGATAGCCAGAGCTACACAGAGAAACCCTGTCTCGAAAAACCGAGATATATATATATATATATATATATATATATATATATCCATATCCTCATTCCTATTTGTTATAAATGTGACCATTTAGAATCAAATTTGATTTCTTTCTCCTTTATTGGATATTTTCTTTATTTACATTGCAAATGTTATCTCCTTTCCTGGTCCCTACTCCTCCACAAAGCCCCTATTCCATCCCCTCTCCCCCTACTTCTATGAGGGTGTTCCCCCACCCACCCACCCACCCCCACTCCTACCTCCCCACCTTCACATTCCCCTACACTGGTGCATCGAGCCTTCACAGGACCAAGGGGGCTCTTCTGCAACTGATGCCCAACAAGGCCACCCCCTGTTACATATGCGGCTGGAGCCATGGGTCCCTCCAAGTGTATTCTTTGGTTGGTGGTTTAGTCCCTGGGAGCTCTGGGGGCGGGGGAGGGTCTGCTTGGTTGATATTATTGCTCTTTCTATGGACTTGATTTCTAGTTGCCAAATTCCACTTTCCTCTCTCTACAAGTAAAAAGCACTCCTTTAAAGTTCTCTGTTTCCTAAGGTTGCATAACTTTCAGAGCTGATTTTCTTGCATTGTAGTCCAGATGGAATGCAGCCTCACTTGCCTTTCTTGGAATGTATCCGTTTCTAGGCGCACAGACCAAAACAGAAATGGGCATGTCTCACTACAGTGCCAGCTAAACTCAGAGAAAGTTTTATCATGGACAAGAGTCACTAGGGAAAAATGACTGGATGACTTTACTTCTTGTTTGTAGTTGTTCTGTGAGGCTCCTCTGGGTTTCTCATCCCACCTCTCTGCTTCTCTTGTTTAACACCCTGATTTCAGAGCTTCCCTGGGCAACCCCTTTACGTTTACAAAGGCCAGCTGGGCTTCCACAGCTGAATTGCAACAGTCTTACTTCCCTGGGTGTTTGAGGTAAGTAATGAGACTGTTGGCCTTTCTCTGATTTCCTGGTCAAATAACACATTCTTTCTTTGTTTGTTTGTTTTTCGAGACAGGGTTTCTCTGTAGCCCCGGCTGTCCTAGAACTCACTCTGTAGACCAGGCTGGCCTTGCAATCAGAAATCCGCCTGCCTCTGCCTCCCAAGCACTGGGATCAAAGGCGTGCACCACCAATGCCCTGCAACAAGTTCTTCTGTTTTTAACCTTCCCTGGGTCTCATGTGACTCCCACTAACCTCACCCTTCTGCCCTGTGCTCTGGATGTCAATCCTTCTGCAGGCAACATGTGCTACTGATGAGAGCTCAGGATTGGAATCATGAATTGTATTGGATTCCAACCCTGCCATGTGTCAGCTGCCTATCACCTACCACGCAGTATGTTCCTGTCTTACTTTTGCCATCTGTAAGATAATGTTTGCAACAGGTTTGTGAGCCTTTCAAAACTCTCACAAAGTCATTAGGATGAGAACAGGCCATCCATTAGGACGCTTCGATGGCTTTCCAGGAAAGAAGACAGGGTCGGGGTGGGCTTGACCCTGAAGCTTGCCATTGGTCTCAGAGATTGCTTCCTGATTGTCACAGAAACAGACAGTTTTCTGGGACAAGGGAGTATAACACCTTGGCCGACTCAAGTTAAGCAGCCGCTGAGGTAGATATACTAAAATCAGGTTGTGACTGCTATGCCAGTTAAGTAAGCATGGTTATTCTGAAGTCACACACTGGGACAGGTTCCTGGGGTCTAGATCTCTTTCCGATGAGACCACAAATGCCTATACCTCTCTTCTAGAGCACTCTGCCAGAGCTACCATGGCCCCAACAGAGCCAGCTATATCAAGACCTCGGAAGACGCCATGATGTCAATTGTACTGACAGATAACTAGAAATCTAAGATGCGGGCTGGGGAGATGGCTCAGTTGGTAAAGTCTTGCAAACATGAAGACCTGATTTTGATTCCTAGAACCTGTGCAAAAATGAAAATGAAAATGAAATGATAGGAAAGTGTGGTGGTATAGCCTTATAATCCCAGAGCTGGGGAGATGCAAACAGGCGGACCTCTGATTCTCTCTGACCTGGCAGCCTAGACCACCGAGAGACCCTGTCAGAAAAGAAAAGACAATGGCTGAGGAGCTGCTAAGGTTGAGCCCTGGCTTCTACAAGCATGTGTGCACATGCACCCCACCCCCATACGTACATGTATACATACACACACAAAGACATTTAAGACTAGAATATTTTTACATAATCAATACCTCCATGTAAGCCAGGCGACATTTAATTGCAAACATAAGCCTTTGTGGGTTTTCGTTGTCTGCTTGTGTTTCAGCAAAGATAATCACTTTTCTTAGATGCTAAGAATTAAAGTCTGGGAGATCACATGTTTTCTCAGTAGTAGACAAACCCATCCTCAGGATGGAGTTCTAACTAGTGACTTTAGTGAACAAGAAAATAAAACAAATGAAGTCGTTCTGGTCGCAGCAGAAGAAGAGCCTAATAAATCATCCATCTCACCAGGAGATGTTCTTATAGAATTGAAATCCAAAATGTCACAGAGAGTCTGGCCTTCAGAAGCCCTGGTCCCTCGCCCAAGGCCACCGCAGGTGCCCTGTCTGGGCCTGCTTCCTCTGAGATCACATCTGCTTCGTCAGCATAATCTGGTTCCCTGGTAGCTTGGAGCTGTCTCCGGCTTCTGGCTTGTTTACATTCAGAGCCAACCGGTGAAGATTTCAGAGTTAAGCTCTGAGGCCAAGTCTCCTCCCTGTATCTAGAGGAAAACCTCAGGCATTACAGAACCCCAGAAGCTAAGGACTTGCTTCTGCGCAAGAAGGTGTGGCCCAGTTGCTGTGCCCACTGATTCTTTCCTGTCCTAAACACCGGATGCTTTGTTTGTTCACCAACCCCCTTAAAATGCCAGATGTACCAGGCTTTGCAAATTACATATGCTTTATTCCAAAATGTAAAATGCGGCTAC
>NW_022196897.1:47324009-47332592 GCF_008632895.1 Mastomys coucha
CAAACAAACAAACAAAAACCCCAAACTAGACAAATAGCTTTGTGAAGCATTAAAAATATGAGTATCTAAACATTCTGTTATTGAACAAGAGAATTTCAGATATGAGAGAAAACTGCAGAGATTTAAATGGTGTGCTCACACAGGTCCACTGGCAGCAGTTTTACCTGCTAGCGACAGTGAAGCCGATGATTATGGACAAAACCTGATTAGACCAACTATAAAGAATAGTCTAGTGATTGGTGCTGTCCTTAAACCAAAAGACAGGTGAACACATCTGGGTGTGTTCTAATAGAAAATACATGTATAAGCTAAGAGTGTACCTAACAGGTACCACTGCATCATATGCAGCGTGAGTAATAACACGTGACAAAAGTTCAGCGGCTGCCCTCCGTAAAACTCCACATGGGAGCAGAAACAAGCGATAATTAGTCTGTAATGTTCATTTACCATTAACATGCTGTTGTGGGCTATCTTCTTTCTCTATATGCTTTTTACTCCTACTCTTATTTTGGGAACTTTAATATAAGATCCACTATCAGTGCCAGGAAACTTTTACTGTCAGTTCCATTTCCCAAAGCTCTCCAATCCCTCCCTATAGTCGGAGAGTATAGCTCCATCCCATAAACTTCTGGTCAATGTGCCTGGCTTACACGGAGACTAGTTTTGTTGTTCCTTTTGAGGTGTCATCCAGAATGGAGTGAGAGCCAGATCAGAGGCATCTTGCTTAAGCACTCCCTGTGGGGGTGGCTTGAGTAAACAAGGCTTGCTCCATGGCCAACCAGTTTCTCCCCAGCCCCAAAGTGTGGGTCTAGCATCCTGAGCTCACTTCCTGCTGACTCCATTTCTGTGAGTCTTCCCTTGTTAGTCCTTCTGTTCCGATCCCCTGGCAGGTTCTGGGGTCTACTGGAAAAGAGGGTTAATCATTAAGCATTAACTAATTGATTAATTAACTAAGAGAGCTAATCATATCTATGACTTAGATTTTCAGCTCCCATGAAGCCCTACCCACTAAGAAGTTTAAAGTTCAAACAGCCACTGGGGACATGCCCTCATGAGGTGGGAGAGGAGAGGCAAGGCACAAACCGCCGTGTGGAAATGATGATAAAGCTGTGATTTCAGGGGTGGGGAAGAGGCAAGAAGAAACAAAAGTGATTCTTTAACTGGTTGTCATATTAAATTTAAGACTTTTCTATTTAAAAATATCCAGGAATACATACAATGAGTCAAATGTAAATAAGAGACTTAATGAGAGCAGTAGAAAAGACATTTATTAATTTTGAAACTCAGTGTTCATTAATAGGAAACATTAGAAGTGACATAGATTGGGATACTTTTAAAGAAGTGATACTGGTATTCATTGCTTTCCATCAATTCAGGAAACGGCTAATAATACTTCAGATGCATTAAATCTGGTCCATCATGCTCACTTCATGGTGGGAAGAAAAACAGCACTTGAGTGATTTTTCCCTTAATTTGTTCTAAATTACAGCAAAGTGCCCTGCAAGAAGCAAGTGCTCGTGTTAATTAACTCGGGGTAGAGAAGGTCACTGGCATACATAGGGCTCGATTTCTGGCTATAGTGAGATACTCTCTTCTGCAATTAGAATCCTCGTCAGGAATTAGAAGGCTGTGTAGATTTTCACTTCTCTACCCAGCACTTCATGTTTGGGCGCTTTTGTTGGTTCCTCTTTAAAAACACTGAAGAAGTAATAACAATAGTGAGATGGGCCTATGAAATGAAACACACAGTCTACACATTCATTTACAGGTATGCCTACAATATCGGCATTTTCTTTGAGCCTGAATTTTTTGAGCTGAATCTGCAAAACCACATACAAAGGGCTTGACAGTGCTTCACAACATAAAGAATGAGCAAGACTGAATTTCGGTTGTCTGATGTTGAACTGTAAGACCAGACATGAAATTGTAAATGCTGTGCAGTCTTGTGACACCCTCCAGGATCCTTGGAATCCCACCGGGCTTAAGAGAGCTATCAGCAGCTAAGTCCACAGTTCTAAAATACACAGAGCTTTTAAAGGCTCTAATTTTCAGTTACCCTCAGTTTCTTAGAATGTGTGCTGTTATTTTTTTTTCCATTGGATAGTTTCTTTATTTACATTTCAAATGTTTTCCCCTTTCCAGGTATCCCCTTCGGAAACCCCCATCCCATCCCCTCTCTCCCTGCCTCTATGAGGGTGTTCCCCAACCCACCCACCCACTCCTGTCTTCCCTCCCTCTAGCATTCCTCTACACTGGGGCATTGAGCCTTCACAGGACCAAGGGTCTCTTCTCCAATTGATGCCCAACAAGGCCATCTTCTGCCACATATGTGGCCAGCGCCATGGGCTGCCACACACACTTTGCGTGAAGGCGGTATCTGAGGCGTAAACTTCAAGGAAAGTCAGTCTCCTGCCTCCGCATTGTCGCCTGGCACCCCAAACTCAGAGGTGGCCCAGATATGTCCTCGTACTAGTGTGCTAGGAACTCACCAAGATATCATTTTCTTACAGCTAACAAGAGAAAATTCAGACATTGCTTTCTGACTTTCACCAATGTTCCAACTTCCTAGCCTAACCCTGGCTTGGAATGTTAAGTCATTCATACTAATAGCCTCCAGCATTGTAAGGCATTATAGCTTACAGAATGGGAGAAATATCCCAGGACAAGATCAGGTGAAATCCTCATTCTTAGTCAACATAGACAGGCTATATTAGATTTGCAACTGAATCACTCCTAGGAACTAGCTTGGCAGGTGTTCCCCACTGCTAACCTCTGCTGGCCCAGAAAGACAGCAGAGTTGAAGAGCTTACCCACCTAGTCTAACCATAGCAACGAACTGAGGAAGAGTTATCTACACCTGGCTTTTAGAAGTCAGGTGACCTTGGTGTGTGGGGGTCGCTTGCCTACGCGACTTCAGTCTAGCACTAGGACTGGAAGAAGAAAGACTTGGACTCACATGCAAGACTAGCACTAGAACTTAGATGGGCTAGGACTCAGATTCATGTATCTCTCGCAGTCCCCGGGGCCCAGAGCACTTGGGCCCAGGGGGATGCAGCACCAGTTCAGAGGAGATAGCTGCTACTTTAGACCCAGTATGTTTCAGATAGCCTCAGAGATACCTCAACTGTTAAGCTGCCAGATTTTTCGTTTCTCTTTTGCAATGATTGTAAAAGCCTCATGCCATTTTTAAAGAAATACACTCAGATTTTACACCACCCGTGTGTAGTCTGTTTGTCAAAGCCGAATCCCATGCCCACCTGGCCAGAATCCCTTGTCCCACAGAACAGGGACTCCGCGAGAAATCCTGGTCCGTGGCAATGGGCCCCTCCATGTGTACTCTTTGGTTGGTGGTCCAGTCCCTGGGAGCTCCCTTCATGGGGTTGCAACTCCCTCAGCTCCTTCAGTTCTTTCTTCAACTCCTCCATCAGGGACCCTGTGCTCAGTCCAATGCTTGGCTGCTAGCATCTGTCTCTGTATTTGTCAGGTGTGCTGTTATTTTTATGCCTCAAATTATGACCACTATAGTATGTTGATTATGTTGGTCATTAACACATGGCATGATACTGGTGTTAAACTGAAATTGTTCATGTGAGTCAATATTTGAATGTTAGACACGACTAGCAATCCAGATTTATTTTGCCTCTTCTGATCACTCCAGTATCAACTGCTAATCACTATAAAAATTACTTTAAATGGATTTAGCCACAATGCAAAGGTCATCCCTTTGGTTGTGTTCTGGATATTCAGACATTAACCATATATTAATTTGGCCATTTTAAAGAGGTGAAGAGACTTCAGGACTAAAACTTCATCTAAAGAGACCATTCAGGTGTGCAGTTTTCAATGATAATAATCAAACCTGAATGAAAGCTCTTAGAATGGGAAGAACTCAAGATGTTATTAACTGAAAAAATCCAAGACTTTCCAATCCTTGGGAGTCTCTAAAGATACTCAGGTCAGTCACAGGGGAAAATCTTACATATATACGTACTGTAATTTTTAGTGGTCCCAAGGTCCAGTAAATTTTCAATCAACCCAGGGTCAAAGACCCTTCAGTAAAATAATATATTTTAAAGGGGTGAATAGTAATCATGGATGGATTTTTAATCCTACTACCTTTAAGAATTTTTATGCTGTAGTTATGAAATTAAATTCTGGGGGCTTTTCTAGAGGACCTGGATTCAAGTCCCAGCACCCACATGACAGCTCACAACTGTCTCTAACTCCAGTTCCAGGGGATCTGCACCTCTATACAGAGACATACATGCAGGCAAAACACCAATGCATTGTAAATAAATAAATAAGAAATCAAATTCTGATTAAAAATAAATATGCATTCCATTCCTAACCAAGAAGCTATTTGCAATTGATACCTCCTAGGAGAAGGGAAATCAATTTTCTCCAATGGAGTAATACTGGGTATATCAACCAGTTGGCCAACACAACATGAATGCCAAGGGTTGTTTTATGTGTGTGATTTTTGTTTTGTTTATTTTTCGTCTTATTTTGTTAGTTTATTTTAATTGTATTATTGTTGAGAGAGAGAGAACATGAAGTTGGGTGGGAAGGAGATGGAGAAGATCTGGGAGGAGAAAGAATATGATCAAGATATACTGTATGAAAAATATTTTTAACTTAATGAAAGAAGAAATCAGATCTGTAAAAAGGATTTTAAAGGGTTCACATGTGAAAAAAGCAAGTCCCTTAGTACTATTTATTTCTTAAATTTCAGCAATGGGAACAAATGCACAGTCTGTTCATGGGGACAGGCTACAGGTAAGGCTCAATACCGGATCTCAAACCAGAGCCTTGACAAGTCATTTCATCTCTTTCAGCAAAACCACGGTTGCAATGACATACTTTTGTCAAATTGTTATGTGTGACTCTATACTTTACTGGGAGGCTAATTGACCACAGCTTCATTGAGTCCACTGAAATAAAAGGAATTTTAATTTCACTTGAGAGAGATTTTTAAATTGAGTTTTTATACCATCAGGTTAGTTCAAGCCAATCTTTCTTTTGAGTCATAAATATATAACTGCCACCTAATATAATGTTCTTTTAAAAGTTAAGTCCTACAACCTGGAAAAAAATGAGAATTGAGTGTCCCAGTGTATCAGCCACACAACAGCAGTAGCAAAAAGCTGTGACTGGGCGCTGTATTCATTGTAATAGTCCACACACAGGGTCTCAAGTCTTCAGGTGGTACTTCTAGTGATCCCACTTTGCCCTGCAGAACACATTCATAGTTTTTCTCAGAGCGCCCCCTTGTGACAAGTGGCCAGTAGCACCAGGGCCGTTGATTGTACTGGCAGAAATGCACACAGAGGCAAATCACCTCCTGTCGTCTGTGTATAGATTGCTTTCCTGGGATAACATGTCATGAGCATAGGAACCACCCCACCGGCTCATCACAGGACGGATGCTAGAACAGAAGATCTATCTTAATAGGACACTCAGTAAACATTTAAATTATAAGTAACCTCTCAATATTGATTATAGAGACACTTTTATTTATCATAAATTAATGAAGGAATATCAAACCTGTGGCTTTTTTAATATACAGAAAATATACTTTAAAACTTTAATTTGCATATGTGAGGGTGCATGCACATATATGTGTGGGCATGCAGAGGCCAGAGGCTGACATTAGGTGTCTTTTCCAGTGCTAGTTTTTGAGACAAAGTCTGTCACTGAACCTGAAATTCATCACCTTCACTAGACTGGCTGGCAAAAGAGCTTCAGGGATTCCCCTGGTTTTGTCCCATTCCCCATCCCAGAGCTGGGCTTACAGATGTGTACCACTGCACCTCGTCTTTATGTGGGAGCTGGGGATTTGAACTCAGGTCCTCAGGATGGCCCAGCAGATACTTTACCAACTGAACTGTTTCCTGGCCCCAAATATCATACTCTTCATCCTTATTAACCAACCAATGGCATCAACTAACCCAAGACAAAAAGGAGATGGTCAGAATTGACTGTTTATTTTAAAATACCTACTCCAGGGTCGTTTTATTTAGTATTTTTCAACATCCTGTTTAGTTTGGTTTTAATGGGAGCATAATTCAGATCTTTAATTTTTTTTTCTCTTCAAGCTTGAGTTACATATATTCTGTAAGCCCTGGCTAGATTATATATTGCCTAGCAGTGGTGGTACACACTTTTAATCCTAGCACTTGGGAGGCAGAGGCAGGCAGAGAGGTTTGAGTCCTGGCATACAAAGTGAGTTCCAGGACAGCCAGGACTGTTTACACAGAGAAGCCATGTCTTGAAAACAAAATGAAACAGAACAATAACAAAAGAGTATTATATAGTATTTTACAACTTTAGATTTTTAGTTTTTAATAAGGTCTATGCACTTTGACAATCTTAAAATCTTGAAGATACCTTTAAATCACGGTGATCACAAGTAAGGGTTTATGACACATTTTAAACCATGTGGTTGCTCCTGAGAGTGCCTTCCTACTGAGATCTTCATATTTAGGAGAGGGTGGTATTTCTCCCATTTAGCTTGAGAATCAGATCTAACTTTATGTCATCCAAAACTCAGAACCTGAAGTTTAAAATTTAGGATTTTCCCAAACCATGCTGTTAAAAAATGGTTGAATTAGAATCAAGCATCGATTCGCAGAAGCGCCTTCCTGTCATATACAGTGAGAGGACACCTCCCCTTTCCCTTTAATGTATAAATATACTTACATGCCGAATGCATACCAGACTGGCTTGAGAATTCTATTTAATAGTTCTTGTCTTTTTAAATAATAACCAGTGCCCCTTTTCAGAATGGGCTAGAGTTAAAGGAAACGAATACATCAAATTCCATCTGATTTGGTTAAAATTCAAAAACAGTCCTTGAAGATTAATTAAAACAGGTGCAATTCACATTATAATGGCATCTTGTTAAGGGGAAATGCAGACAGGACGCCCTTTGTGGCCTCTTTTTCTCTCCATATCTGGAGCATCTCTAACTTCTTCATCCTTGGTATTCTTCTCAAGATCAGAAATGAGAATGTTCTCTTCTAAATGTGCTGTACTGAAGTTGAGTGTAGGATAGTAAGGACCCCTAGAGCCCACGAGTCTCTGGAAGAAGCCACTGTTCTGCTTGTACATCCATAAGCAAAGCATGAAAATGCCTAGGACTATTATCAGCGTCAGTGTTACTGTGACAGGAATGATGCTGTGGCTTAGTTCTGGAGGAAGACAAAGAAACACAGAGAACAGATACTGTCACATGCCTGCCATTTATCGTATTAATTCTAAGAAATATCTAAATATTCTTTCCCTTCCAAACCTACCTTTCTCTGGATGTGCCGTTACAGCTGGAATGTCTAAAATCAAATAATAAACAAATAAATATTTCTTTAAATTCATCAAAGTTATATCATTATTCAAGCAAAGCAGGAATCAGACTATTACTCATATACCATGTCTGGTATATGAATAATGTTTTATTAGAGCTCTGATAGTCATTTATTCATGTATTCTCTCTCTCTCTCGCTCTCTCTCTCTCTCTCTGTGTGTGTGTGTGTGAGAGAGAGAGAGAGAGAGAGACAGACAGACAGAGACACAGAGACAGAGACAGACAGAGAGACAGAGAGAGACACAGACAGAGAGACAGAGACAGACAGAGCGACAGAGACAGACACAGAGAGGGAGAGACAGAGAGCCATGGAGCTGCAGAGGTACTTGCAAGGCTAGGGAAGGAGGGTTGCTGGGAGCCTGAGGTCAGGTCTGGACTTTGTAGTGAGTTCCAGGGTAGGCTGAGCAACAGACTAGATCTACCTTAAAAGTTACATTAAAAACAAGTAAACAGCCTGGCGGTGGTGGCGCATGCCTTTAATCCCAGCACTTGGGCGGCAAAGGCAGGCGGATTTCTGAGTTCGAGGCCAGACTGGTCTACAGAGTGAGTTCCAGGTCAGCCAGGGCTACACAGAGAAACCCTGTCTCGAAAAACCAAAACCAAACCAAACCAAACCAAACCAAAACCAAAACCAAAACAACAACAGCAACAACAACAAAACCAAGCAAACAAGTAAAAGACAAAGCAATGTGGCTGTCTGCACAGCAGTCTGTGAGAGGCACTTTTCTCACCTTAGGATGAGAATGTTTGAACTGCTCCAGGAGCTTGAAAAGTTGCCATACTTTAAAACTGGACACTACTGTGTGGTGTTTCTGATTTGCTCTTGATGCTTCTATGCCAGTGAACATGGGCATGCTGTTAGCCTTTTGTCTGCTACAATACTTTGGGGTTTCAAGAATCCTGGCTCCCACTGGCAGCTTTTTCTTTTCCTTCCTTCCTTCCTTCCTTCCTTCCTTCCTTCCTTCCTTCCTTCCTTCCTTCCCTCCCTCCCTCCCTCCCTCCCTCCCTCTTTTCCTCCCTCCCTCCTTCCCTCCCTCCCTCTCTACCTCCTTCCTTCCTTCCCTCCTTCCTTCCCTCCCTCCTTCCTTCCTTCCTTCCCTCCTTCCTTCCCTCCCTCCTTCCTTCCTTCCTTCCCTCCTTCCTTCCTTCCCTCCCTCCTTCCTTCCTTCCCTCCCTCCTTCCTTCCTTCCTTCCCTCCTTCCTTCCTTCCTTCCCTCCTTCCC
>NW_022196897.1:47332968-47425468 GCF_008632895.1 Mastomys coucha
TCCCTCCCTCCCTCCCTCCCTCCCTCCTTCCTTCCTTCCCTCCCTCCCTCCTTCCTTCCTTCCTTCCTTTCTTTCTTCTATCTTTTTTTGCCAGTATCTTGTCACTCTTCCTACTTCTCCCCGTGCTTTCAGTCACGTCGTTCAAATCATGAGTGGCTTCCTTCGCATGTAGTGAGTGTATCTCACAGTAGGTGTCTACCCTACATCCAATGCATCTCTTGCTCCACCCAGAATCTCAGCTCCTTAGCTAAGCACTGGATCCAGCCTCATTGGTCAATTTAACTCCCACCATGCATATGGTACTCCACTCTAGTGCATTCTCTGTGGCTGCTTTTAACAATGCTGGGCCTTTGGTCTAAAATATCTTTCCTTCTCTGTTCCGGCTCTCTAAACTCCCCTCCTCCTTCAGAACCCAGAGTCTCATTTCTCTGAAGTCTTATCCAGGAGCCCAGAGGCACACTAATCTTCCTTCTTCCAAAACGAGAATCTAGGAACTGTCTGATTATAATAAACACCAATGGCTTTCACGGTAGGCTAGCTCAGAAGCCTCAGCTGTTGTTTGCAAATGGCTAGAATTTTCTGGTTTCGCTTTCTAAAACCATTTTCCATCGCTATAAACTGTATTGCTCAGGATGGACTCAAATATGACCTTCCTGGTATAATCTACCACAAGGCAGAATGACACCTACTTCTCCGTAACAAATGCACTGAACAAACAGGCTATTTCCTAAGTCCAAAGATGACCCTAAACTTTCTCACACACAGCACAGCACAGCTCTTTTTGGTGTACACTGTGTGAATGATTTCATTTATATGATTAATGATTTTTTCTCCCTACATCTTAGAGGAGCTGAAATGTTCTGACGAGTATGGTGTAGAGCAAGATGATTGTGCCAGAATCTATCTGGAAAACATTCTGATATGGTGGGTCAGCATTAACCAGGGAAAAGTCAATATGAAGAAATTCTTTCTCCCTTCACACACCTGCTTCCATTTTGCATATGAATCCCTTTTTGTCTTTGCATGGGGTAAACTGCCATATTCCTTCTGGGATCCTCAGGACAACACATGGATGGGGCTTGAGGTGGTCCTTGTCTGGCTTCCGAAGGCCCCAGTTAGCCTGCTCTGTGGGCGTTCCGTCAAACCACCTTAAAGTTTTGTCTGTGGAAAAAATGCTGACTTATGAATTAAGTGCATGATTATCAATCTAAGACTGGGATCAATCATTAAAGCAAATTTAAGGAGACACATTTAATTCTATAAGTATATTCATGAACAAAACATCAAAAAGTTATGTACCCAGCCAGGCAATGGTGGCAAACACTTTTAATCACAGCAGTTGGGAAGCAGAGGCAGGTGGATCTCTGTGAACCTGAGGCCAGCCTGGTCTACAGAATGGTTTCTAGGGTAACCAGGGATATATATACATGTATACACACACACACACACACATATATATATACCACATATATACACATATACATATATACATATGTGTGTGTATATATATAAAACAAAAAAGAAACAAAAAATCAAAAAACCTTGTCTTGGAAAAAAGTTATGTATCCATTTAAGTTGCCTCCTGTGCAACCCTCTAATTTAGATATAGTTATCTTATTTCTTAGTATCCTAGTTTGAGTTTTAAGACAGTCCACAAATTTTTAACCAATTTAAATAAATCACATAGTAAATAAAATTAATGTATTAAATTTTGTATGTGGGAAGTGGTTCAGTGGGAAAGTTTAGCCCATACATGGTTAATAAGATGTGTGTGTGTGTGTGTGTGTGTGTTGTGTGGTGCACTGTCTGAAAAGAGTTTACAACTAACAGTAAAGTGAACTACAAGTCAGCTTGCTTTTGGTTATCACCATCAGCTAGAAATTCAATGTCCAGGATTAAAACACTCCTTGCAAGGATGGGCTCCCTACCCACCTTCCTGCACCACGGTGACACTCTCTCCATGCCAACTAAAATAGTTTTCTTTACAAGTACTCTTCAATAACATCAGTTACATAAAGAAAAGAGTAGTGTGCCTCTGATTACACACATTGATATCTATGAGGATTCGAAAAGCACAATGGTTCGTTGAAACAGCTCCCCCATTCTATTGCGCTTTGTAACAAACACTTGAAAAAGTGGGGTGTTTTCAAGTCAGTGTGGCCTGCCTTTGCATGACTAAGCCTGGGATCAGAGTTGGAGCAAGCATCTTCAGTGTCCCTGAAGGTTAACTTGTCGTTTGTTTTGTTTGGGAGCATGGCTTTAGGGCTCACACTATATTTTCACAGCAAATGTGTTCAAGAGGCGTTCTGTGGCTCCCAGAGGCCTTCAGCACTGTGTATTTATTTGCGCCTCCTCTGCACCCACAGCACTTACTGTTATTATCAAACTGAGCATTCAACCAAACCATCTGGACAGAAGAACCAAAGGCAAGAAGCTCTTCCAGGAGAAATGAATTCTCAGCCTCATCCTTGATTGCCAAAAGATTAGATCCTGTAAAAGAGACAAGCAGCCAGGAAGCAAGGTAAATGGGACTCACAAACGTTTCTGAGCTCTTACTTGGTTGTGAAAACGAATCATTCCGTTACTCAATACATGTTTTCCCTTCCTAGTGCTAGAACCCCAGGGCCTTGCCACGCTAGGCAAGAGCTCTACTGCTGATCTGCAGCCCCAACTCCTGATTTTTATTGTTAAAAAGCAATCGAGTGGACAAGGAGATGGCTTGGTAACTAAAGTGCCTGCTGCATAAACACAAGGACCCAAGTCTGGCTCCCAAGGACTCAGGTAAAGAGCAGGGGTGGGAGGCAGAGAGAGCAGGGTCCTCTAGGGCTTACCGGCCAGGTTCAGTGACAGACTCTGTCTCAAATATACAGAATGGAGAGTGGTGAAAAAAGTCACATGGTACACACACACCCACACACACACACCCACACACACACACACGCACACACACACTTAAGGAAATTAAAAACAAAACAAAAAAAGCAAGGCCTATGTACTCCTGGCTGGCTTGGAACTCACTATGTAGACCTTGCCCTTAAGCTCATAACGATC
Organism: Mastomys coucha; assembly: GCF_008632895.1. NCBI lineage: Eukaryota > Metazoa > Chordata > Mammalia > Rodentia > Muridae > Mastomys > Mastomys coucha. Next base: position 47,336,020 of record NW_022196897.1, read on the forward strand.
TTTCCCTGCCTCCTGAGTACTAGGATTAAAGGCCCCATGTCACTACACCCACCTAAAAGGTGATTTATGATTTAAGTATAAAAATGTACAAGCTTTCACTTAAAAGTTAAAATACCGATGAGCTAGTTTGGAGGACATTAAAAATTCATAAAGCACATGGCTTCAGAAGGAAGATTTTTGTGGGAAAGCCGTACACTGAGGCACCCTCTTTGGGTTTTCAAAGTCTGTACTGGAACTTGAACTGCCTGTAATAGCTGTCCCCCTAATAAGCAAATTCAATAGTTTTTTTTTTCTTCTTCAGTTTTCGTGGCCTCTAAAGTTACTGGATAATCAACGTGTGAGAAAGCATACTGTTTACTGAGCTGTCAAGAGTACATGAAAGTGTTTTAGCACCATAGAGGAATTACCTTCTCTTTTGCAAAATTCATGAGCATCCTCAAAACTCTTGCTGTCCAGGACTGTAGAAAAACTGTAGCAATTACCTTTAAATTTTATCCAGGGAACTGATGTTTCTGAGCACAGTGCTGGGTGCTCAAAGGCCTTTGTTTCTATGAAGAAAAACCACGTATGGTTTCAGGTGACTGGGCTCATAGACTAAGATAACACTTATTTTCCATTCAATGAAAGGCCATACATAACCAATGTGTACATTAAGATTTTCATCAGAATACCTCCAAGACTGGATTTGATGTCGATGATTACAGACTAGGGTTAGGTTCTTGCATTTCTGTTAGAAAACTCTTTACCTAAACATGAAGGGTGGATGAAGAGCGTTTTGTTGGTTTGAGTGTTACCTGGTGAAGGCGGCTGTCTACTGTCATCCTGAAGTTGGGACATCAGTAAGATGCACTGCATAGAGGAAGCGGTAGCTGAATGATGCTGGAAAAAGGATGTCTAACCGTATAATATGTGTCCTGTGCAGGGCTAAGCGTCACATATGTCTAAAACCCCTACTTGTATATGCTTGCCTATAGGCGTCGCTTATGTCTAGTCTTGAATTGTTTTCATCTACAATTATGCAAAGTATATGTGCTGTAGATAACAGTACCCAGAATATAAGTAAATAATGCCACTTTATAAAATGGGAGGTTTAAAGGGAGATCAGAGGGGGAACCTCTGAGAGCATAGGAGAGCAACAAAGAAGAGAGCTGAGGAAATGGGGTAAGCACATCAGAGGGTGAAGACAGAGTCTCTGGTCGGGGCACTGTTGATAGACGGATCCTTGGGAATGTGTTTAGTGATCTCAATTAACTTCCCTCTCCAGTAAAGGGATTGGGCCAGCTGAACTTCATGTACATAGGATATTGTGCAAAGTGTGGGGTAGGGGTTATAGTCAATGTCTGAACAGTGTCAGCTACCTTACTCATTGCTCAAGTATCTACCAGCCTTGTCTTAAACATAAACCCTTACAGTTCAGATCCTGCATAAAGCTGCGGCATGCCTTTCTTATGTAACTTCCCATCTTTCTCTTACCCTAATCTGTCATACTGGTAAACGGAACACCAGCTTTGCCATGTGGATTCCCCATCCTGTACCTCTCTGCCTTTATCTAAGCTTCTCTCCTCCAAATGCTTCTCTGCGTTGTTGTTGCCATCACTCCTATCAATTCTGCAAGTTCCATCTGCGTACGCTGTCATACGCTTCAAGAAGTTTCTGCCTTTCCCCAAATAAATACGATGCTTTTTAAAACATAACAGGAAATTATTGACCGCAGACCGTGGTGTGGAGGGCAGTATCAGAAAGATACACAATGCATTCTTTTCTTGATAATCCCTTTCTTAACTCATCTTCTAGACATGCCTGGCACGACAGGTATTTGTTTTTATATCATAGACCAGATAGACTATAGGCTTCCTGAGAGCTGAGACTTTTTATTACTTATAATCTCTGCTGAGCACAGTCATGCATTCAATAGTAACATAGGACACGTTCCTGGAGTTGAAGAGGATTGTACTTACCAGTGAGTACGTGACAAACGGCGCCTTGCAGAAATGACTCGCAGGCTGTGCTATGCCAGTGTCCATTGGTGTCAGCGAAAACGCAGTCACCAAGAGAGCCTGACTCCTCATCTTTCCAATAGGTGAAAGGGGATTTGGTGCCATCTGACCAGTCAAAATTCAGACCATTCTGCAGAGGGGATTTGAAGCATCACTTCATTGCCAAGACTGTGGCTGGGAACACCCAGTACTACCTGAGTACCCACTCCTTCCAAGTTCTATACTTCTTTCCAGAAGACCAGAGGTTGGGGAAGGAACAGAATTTATTTTTCAGCAATTCAAGCATGTAAAACTCTTTTAAAAAAAAGCAAAAGCAAACAGAAAACAAAACAAAACAAAATCAAAACCATACAAACAGAACTCTACGTGTTACATTTCTAGGGCAGTGAATTAATTAATAATAAAATTTCTGAGCAGAGAGCAGTAATCATTTTTTTTAATGGAGATTCTGGAAATCTAACAAATTACCCAAACATGGTACTTGAGTTTGAGATATATTTCACTGCATAAATGAGTCAGTACTCAGGGATGCTTGAGAATTTTCAAAGGACCCCAAGGGCCCTTTGTAAACAGGCAAGAGCATGTTTATCCAGAAAAGATGAATACTCTTGTGTTATAGCCTTGGGATTCTCAAACAGCAATCACCCACCACCACCACCACCACCACCACCACCACCACCACCACCACCAAAATCTCAAAACCAACCAACCGACCAACCCAAAAAAGCCCAGTAGATTTTGTGTAAAGCAATTATTGAAATGTTACAATGTTACTATTGTGTCTGGGAATTGTTTCTGCATGCTGATTTCAGTGGTTGTCTCAGGAAGGCAGTAGACAGAAGCTTTGCAAAGCTGATCAGAGGGACTGAGAACACCTACGTCTCTGGTGGAGAGTCCAATCCAGTGGGCGTGTCCCAGCCTGCTGAGGAGAACCGTGAGGAAGGACTGCTGAAACGCATCCGGAATGCTAGCCAGTTCTGCTCTGTGCATCCGACACGACTTTCCCGCTGCATACCAAGTCATATTACCACGGATTAGTTTATAAGTTCGGTTTCCGTATTCTAATGTACTGGGGATTGCACGTGTATCAGACACGTTTACACCGTGTTCAAGGGTATCTGGAACGAGAACATCAATAAAATCACTTGTAGCATCTGGACTAGAAAGGAGGATTTCAAACTTAACACGCATCTTTGTCACCAGCATCAACACTGACCAGAGTTTTTCTTCCAGAAGTAATGAATTCAAAACAATGACACTATACTTGGAAGTGTGTGTGATGCTAGGGAATCAGAACACTGTGGTGGCTTGAGTGACAGTGGCCTCCATAGGCTTATACATTTAAATGCTTGGTCCCTAGTTGGTGGAACTATTGAGGATTAGGAGGTGTGGCTTGTTGGAGGAGGTATATTCTTGGGGGCTTTTAGGTTTAAAAAGCCATGCTATTTCCAGTTAGTGTGCTCCCCCTTTCTCCCCACTCCTGCCTCTGTCTCCCTTATGTATATGTGTGCACCTACGATTACTTTCTCTTTAAATATATATGCATTTGTCTTTTTTGTCCTGTATTATGTTATAGCTATAGAACAGGCTGATCTAGCATCCCTCTAGCATTCTAGACTGAAAACTAAAATCAGTAAGTGGTTTAGTTAAGGGGCATGCTTATTATCCACACTTATTACATCTGGGGCACACCAGACACTTGACAAATGTTGTTCCTCACTCCCATATCCTGTTTTGGTCACGTTCTCCATGATAAAAATGGCAAACTGGGAAGTTGCCTTTGTTACTGTTACCTTGATTTAAAAAGCACACATGTAAAATCTGAGTGCACATGTAAAATGAGCCTCCTTATTAATTAGCTTTCGATGAGCTGTACTTTGTCACCAGGGTGCTCTTTCCTGGAAGTCTGTTTGCTGGCCAATGCTCCCACTTTACGGTTAAGTTATACAAAATCTATATAATACCAAAGTCCCATTTTAAAATGACAATTAGTACAATTAACTTAATTTCTGTTAAGAATTTTTGTTTCCTTCCACTGGGGTATATTGTTGCTTTTATACTAGGAATTTCTTACAGTACAATTAATCCATCCAAATTTTAAAACAAAACACACCTGATTTTGAGCAATGTGGTTTTGTAACTTATTATGCTGGAGAAGAAATATCTATGGAAACTGAGTTCTTTCCAACTGTCCAGTCTTAGCTCCCTACCCCCCAACCATGCCCCTGTGTGTGTGCTCATGCACGTGTGTATGCATGTGTGTGCATGGGTATGCATGTGTATGTATGTGTGTGTGTGTGTGTGTGTGTGTGTGTGTGTGTGTGTTTGTGCAGAGATTTGTGTGTGAATGCAAGCCTGTGTGTGCCATGGCATGCATGTGGAGGTCGGAGGACAGTCATGAATATAGGTTTTTTCCTTTATTTGAGTTGAGGTCTGTTGTGTTGCTTTTCTGCTATGTCTGCCAAGTCAGCTGCTCTGTGAGCGTCAGAGGATCCTCCTGTCTCTGTCCTCATCCTGGGATTACAGAGGCTTTTACCACACACCTGGTTTTTATATGGGTCCTGGGGATTCAAACTCAGGTCCTCACGCTTATACAGCAGGTTTTTTCACCCACTGAGCAGTCTCCCCTGGCCTTTGTATCTTTTTATACTCATATTTCTTTATTCTTTCAGGAACATAGCAATTTTTGGCTAAAGCCCAATTTAAGCATATATCTATATGGAAAATGTAGGGCGTTCATTGTAACAAGAATTAAAGTTTAATAATATTTTGCAGGAATAATTTTTAAAACCTGTCATTTGCTAAACACATGCTGGGAACTGTGCTAAGCTTTATGGATATATGAGCATATGAAGTCGTTCTCACGTCATTTTATAGAAATTGAAACCGAGGCTCATAGAGGATAAGTCATTTGACCGTTTACAGAGGTGGAGTAGGAGCTTGTGTGGCCAGACCCCAGGCCTGCTCCCCCTCCACCCTGCAATGTTATCAAATGTGTATCTACATTGCCTGTCCCCAAATGATGAAGAAAATATTCAATGAAGAGGTTATAGCACTCCAGAAATAGAATCTCTACATTTAACTGAAACTCTGTTTTTAAGATTAAAGTTCCTTATCTATATACCAGGGGGAGACTTTGACCTATTTCCTGGAATGGTCCTAAAGGTTTTATGGCGTAATGAGCATGAACCCAAAGCATGGGGCCAGGCACAGGGAGACACAGCAGGTAGTGAAAGCAAGAGGTGTCTCTGCTATTTTTATTATTCAAGGTCACTCTAGGACAGTCAAGCTGCTCATTCATCCCTCTGGATATCTGTGACAGTGTGACAATTTTGTTAGGATCTTAATGGTCCTCCAAAGTTCCACTGTGGTCACCAGTGTGGTGCCACTGAGCTGGGAGGTCATTTAAGAGGTAAGGCCCAGTAGAAGGTCTCAGGTCACTGCAGGCCCATGCTCAAGGGAAGGGTGGGAGCTTAGACCCTTCCTTTTCCATCTTTCGTGCCTCCTGGTCATAAGTTGAGTGGCTTTGCTCTGCTTCCATCCCTCCATGATGTTCTTTCTGCCTTTGCTATAGCCCCAGAGCAATGGGTCTACTTAATTATGGGCTAGAACCCTTAAAATTGTTATGCCAATATAAGCCTTCTCTCTTTATAAGTTGATTATTTCGGATATTTTGTTACAGGGAGGTGAAAGTATCACATATGGCTTTGGCATTATATTCCAGAAGCCACTAGGCAGTTTTATCTGCCAGGTCTGAAACAAACTCAACATCCTATTTAGCCACAAACAGTATTTTTGGAGCTCTTAAAAAAAAGGAGTGATGATGGTGGCACACACCTTTAATCCCAGCATTTGGGAGGCAGAGGCAGGCAGATTTCTGAGTTCGAGGCCAGCCTGGTCTACAGAGTGAGTTCCAGGACAGCCAGGGCTATACAGAGAAACCCTGTCTCGAAAAACCAAAACCAAAACCAAAACAAAACAAAACAAAAACAAAAACAACAACAACAAAAAAAGAAACCCTATCTCAAAAAAAGTAGTGAGTGTGAAATGTTTATTTTCATGACTTTTGTTCTTCTTGTTTTTGTCAGGGTTTTACTATATAGCCCAGGCTGGCCTTGAACTGGACAAGATTCTCTTTTTTTTTGTCCCAGTCTCGCAAATGCAGGGATTACAGGTATAAGCTAAGTATTTTTCCTTATTTATTTATTTATTTATTTATACTCCAAAAAAGTGTTCTAAGGTGGAATTTAACCCTTACTATGAAGTATGAAGTAGGTGGAAACACCATCTGGCTGTGAAGTCCAGAAGTAGGGTGTGTGGAGGGTGAAAAGGCCATAAAGTCCTGTGATAAAAGTTGGTTATTGGAGAGAGGGACTAGAATGGCCCACGCCAGTCTCTTGCTGTGTAATGTGCCACCTGGTAGCCTGGTGGAAGATGGCCCTCAACAGACAGCATCATGTTGCCTTTGGAGCAGAACCATAAGCCAAACGAAAGTGCTTTTCTTTGTGTTAATGCTAACATCATCAGTGTGTGAGAGAATGGTAGAGTTCTGGAACAGAGGAGGAAAGCTGTTTAGTGGTCCTTGGGTTAATGTATGAAGGAAATCTGTTTAGTGGTCCTCGGGCTAATGTATAAACTTGGACATCTGCCAGATGGTTTCTGCAGTCCTGAGAACACAGTTGAAGAGCATAGTCCTAAGATGTGGAGGATATGTGGTTAAATAGACTTAAATTTTTTTGCTTTTGTTTTTTGGTTTTTTGAGACAGGGTTTCTCTGTATAGCCCTGGCTGTCGTGGAACTCACTCTGTAGACCAGGCTAGCCTCAGAAATCTGCCTGCCTCTGCCTCCCAAGTGCTGGGATTAAAGATGTGCACCACCACCGCCTGGCAAATAGACTTAAATTTAGCCAGGGGACAAGAGACTCATCAGCAGCAAAGCTAGGAGACAACGGGTGTGGAAGAAAGGTTGGAAATAAAAGGAATAAGGCCCCAATGGTCTCTTACCTTGCATTTTTTCACAGACAAAGCCATATCCTTCTTTCCCACAGTCATCAAAATACCATTTTCCAGTAAAATGGAAATTAGAATTACTTGACATCAGGGCACAGAGAGGAACACGCTTTTGAACTTCAGTGGTGTTATAACTTGGGATCTTTAAAAGAATATACATGTTACAAAAATAGGGTAACATGTAACATTATTGTCACATTGAAAATTTATTTATGGCATAACTTTAAAAAGTAAACCACCATTATTCTCTTATTTACATCTAATAAACCAACCCAGAGTCTCCTCATAGCCTTCAAGATAAATATTCATCATGATGTGTAGTATAATTGTGTTTGTGATACTCATGAAATTGTTATAATATTACACTATTAAAAATTAACATATAACCATTGAACTAATACAAATGTATAGCTTCAAAATATGGGAAGGAAGAAATTTTATGCAATAGGTTTCAGATATGATCTCTTGTTAAAATGATGTCAAAAAATAAATAAAACTTAAGGGTCTTAGATCACAGCACAACGGTTAAAGTGTAAAAGACCTTGGGGTCAATCCTAGTAAACCCTGCCCCCAATAACATTTGAAACTTACGTTTATTATATCAGATGGAGACCAGTTAGAATACACCACAGGCTTCCCATTTACCCATTTCTCATGGTTATCACTTTGTAACCCTATCCACACATTCGTGGTCTGGCCAAAAAGATTCATAGTAATGAAAGCTGGAAAAGAGAAATACATTATCTAATAATACCACACAAGACATTGGTTGTCATCGAATGCTGTTCATAGAAATTATTATATTTAAATGACAGCAAACGTCATTTTGCATCAGTTATAGGAATTCTGTACTTTGTTCCTGTAACATGGTGTCTTTCATTATTGGTTGCAGTTTATTTATTTTTTTTCTTTTTTCCCCTTTCCCTTTCTCCCTCTTGCTCTAGCTCCACTCAGACTCTACCTTGTTCCAGTTCACTTTCGATGGAGACCAGTGTCCCACCCTTGGCAGTGCAGAATTCCTGAGCACCTGTCCAGGTCTTCAGCTCCCTCGAGTTCTTGGGGATTGTCACCAGAAAGCACTGCAAATAACAACAACACTAACTGTTCATCCCTGTACTGTTCTATGAGAACTAAAACAATTTCCCAAAGACACCGAAGGTCAGCCTTGGAAATGATAATTTTCTTAGGCAGAGAACTCATTTGTCTTCTGCCTGCTCTGCAGGCATTAATGAAGCAAAGAGAGACACTGCTTTGGGGCGAGCGATTTGTCTCATTCCCGTGAAGCAGAGCTGAAGCTGAAGCAGAAGCAGAAGCAGAGATGTATTTGCCATGAGGAATGTCACAGCAGTGTCTTCTGCTCAGTGGAGAAAGACACTCTTTCTAAGAAGGAGCCAGTCTGCCTGCAAGCTTTACAGTAGGGGACTTAGAAGAAAGGAGCAGATTAGCTAGACTTTATCTATAAGCAAACCTCCTCACTTTAGTGAGAGATGAAAGGACCTGGAGGATTTAAGTTTACTAGAAGCTCATTTAATAGAAAGCACACAGGAAGTTACGGAAAACAATAAGGGAGGTGAGAGGAAGACAGAAAAGCAGATGACCGAGGAACCAACTTGGCCACCGGTGCTAAATGGAACACAAATACAGGCTGAATTCTCACAATGTGACTGGTTGCTTTGACAAAAAATTCTTTATCATGTCACACACATGAAGGTCAGAGGACCACTCTAAGGAGTCAGTTCTCTCCTTCTACCATGGGGTCCAGAGACCAAACTCAGAAGACTATCAGGCTGATGCAGAAAGCGCTTTTACCCACTGAGCCATGCTGTGTGCCTGCGACTGTATCATCACAGGGATTTCTTTACTATGAGATAGGACGAGAATCAGAATGATACAGTTGGCCTAGTGTGCCCACCTTACTCAGTAAGTGCAAACATGCTAGGGACAGCTGGAGTAGGTCAGAGGGAGAAGGAAGGCCAAGGCTCTAACACATCAGGACAGGACCCACAGAAGTCAGGGGACACACTGTGCAGAGCACATGCCACCCAGAAAGTGCTAGCAATTTCTCTTTACAATTTCCTCCTCAAAGAACATAGCCAGCCCTAGTCATTGGCCGATCTGATCCCAGGATTGAGCTACGGAGAAAATTTCAAAGTAACCTCAGTTGACCCAGAAACTCACATACGAGAGCACCAGCTCTCCTGTCTTACTCTGGACTAGTGTCCTCCTCCCTTATTTTCTCATTTCTAATCTGTCACCTATCACCTCTGCCCAACCACCATGACTCCATAAAAGCAGACGTGGTTAGCGGGCAAAAGGCATCACACAAGAGACAATCCCTAAAATCCATCCATGGGTTAAAAGAGCAGACTGTGAGACCATCGTCAACTTTGAGCTACTAAGAGAGGCAGGAATGTTTGAGTGGACCTGTTTCACTAAAATGTCATTTAAGTATCTTTCCCTTTTTAAAATTTTTTTTTTCTACTGTGAACATTTTTGGGGAAACAACAACAACAACAAAACCCCCAAACAACAACAACAAAACAGTTACAGGGCTGTTGAGATGGCTCAGTGGAAGAGCACTTGTCACAAAAGCATGGTGACTGGAATTTGGGTCCCCAGAACTCAAGTTAAAAGCCAGTTGACACCAGGGCTCTCCACTTGTAATCCCAGTAAGCAGGTGGTGGAGATGGGAATCGCTGGAGCAAGCTGGCTAGTAGGAGAGCTAGCCAGATGCTGCCTCAATGTTTAAGGTGGAGAACATTTGAGGAAGAAAACTCATGTCAACCTTGGTCCTCCACACACCTATGGACACAATTACATGCAACTATATATTCATGTGTGTGGAGAGCCGCAGCTGCCACCCTAAAGCATTGTGATAAACAAGCCCTTATTTGGAAAAGCTGAGTGCCTCCAGTTTGTGATACAAGCTGGCATGATTTCCTGAAGCCTATTATGATTTGCCGCGTAGCCGATGCTGATTGGGACTAGGGAAAATATTTAACCCACGGGTGCTGGGGGCTGGGAAGAAGAGGAAGAAGAAAGAGAAAGGAGAGAAAGAGAAAGAGGTAGAAAGAAAAAGTACAAGGTTCCTGAATAAACTGCTTGGAGAAGAGTTCGTGGTTGCCTCCTTATTTCCACTGGTCGGTGAGTCGGCGACACACGTGTACTTACACACATGCAAGTACATACACTCCCATGACACGTGCATTTAAAAACAAAGAAAAGTCAGTCAAGATTACTAAGCTCACTATAACCCATTCTTTTGGGCACATAGAGTAATCTTGTCTCTCTCAGTACAACACTGAACTAGTATTTGTGTTCTCCATCTCTGTGACACTGAACTGAACATACCCAGAAATGTCCACATCCTCTATCTTAACCTTGTAAATAACTCTATGACCTTGAGCTGAGCATGCCTAGAAATGGGCCCCTTATCTTCTTCAACCAAACCCTTAAACTGAGCCGACTTGTGACTGTGCTCGCCTAACAGTGCATCTCCAGATGAGCAGGTCTAGCCTCTCCACTGAGATCCTTTCCTGAGGGGAGCAGCGTTCTGGGGACAACTCCAGTGCTCTCCCTAGCTGATCCAGGCAGCAGGTCCTTCCCACTCTTATTTCCTACTCTGTCTCTGCCTCAGCTCTCTTCATGCAGCCAACTCCCTGCAATCCATGACACAATGACATTCTCAGGGACTCTAGATCTACTGCAGCAGCTTCCTTATGGCACAATTTTTACCCTTGTGGGTAGTTCAACAAATCTGAGGACATTCTTAGTTATTCGTAGTTTGGAAAGAGTTGTCAGAGGATGCATGCAGACGGAGAATAGGATGTTGCCAGTTATTGCCATGAACAGCTGTATTCCTACTGTTTTCCTACAACAAAGAACTATCCAGCCCAAAGTGTCAATAGAGTCAAAACTCAGTCCTGATGATGATTTTTTTTTTTTAGGACTTCAGGGCTTCAATCCCCCCACCCTCTTTTAGGATTAAAACCCAGAAACTGCTGTAGTCTGCGTTACTGATCAAGAGAGGGATGGGTTTCTAGCTCCCCCTGCACACCCCTTTCTTGTTTGCTTCACAAAGAAATGGAATTGCTTTAAAGGTGTTTCCTTTTATAACAACCACCCTTTTATCTGTTCCTTTTTATTCTACTTCTTTCTTCTAATTACAAATCCCAAAGAGTGGCACACACTAATTATTGGGAAGTCTTATCATTTAATGTGAGTTCACCTTGTGTTCAGATAGTCACTAATGAACCATTCATAAATACCAGTGACTCTTGCTGGCTCAGGTGGCTCCTTCACAGGACGACTCTCTCCTCACCGCCATACATGTTTCCTGAAGCCAGGATTTAGTAGTTTGACAGTGGAAGTGTGGCCTCCTATTACCACAGGCTTGTTTTTCTAAAATAGACCATATTTACTCACACACTTTGAAGCAGTCCTGTTAATAATTGAGCCTGAACAGCTGGAGGAAGGATGGCAACCTCGATTTTAACTTGTTTATCTTCTGACAAATTTGCAAAATGTGATCAATTTCGATGCATCTCTGATCATAAATGTGAATTAAGGAGGCCCTGTAATATTCCAAGTGAGCTAGGAATAATGAAACTTTGTTTCACAATAATTTCAACATTTTCAAAATAATAATGTGTTTCAAAATAATTTAACAACATTTGACAATAGAGTTGATAATATTTCCTTCAGATTTGGTCTTTTCTCAGTTTTCCTTCTGTTGTTGAATGGAATAATTACCTATGGCTGAAACAACCTTATTCTCTCACCCATCATCTCTGCCTTAGATACTGCTGAAGGAGTCACTGGCACTGAACCAAGGCGTGGAATAAAAATGTGTAAAACACACACACACACACACACACACACACACACACGGAAGTAGTAGGAGAGGAGAGGAGAAAAAGAGAAAGGAAAAGATATATTAGACCTCCCTCTTGGCTCTGGTGACTAACCCTTCCCAGGCTGACATGGTATCAGGCTGCTCATACATCTTTAAGCTTCATCTTCAAACATGGAGAAGATTTATGAGACATGGGAAAGAGATGCCTAGCTTCCAGATATCTCAATTTTGTAAAACTCTAAGAAGGTGATTGACTTGTCAGCTGAGTTTTTTAAAGAAATAAAAATTAGTCCTTGAAAGAGTTGACCAAGAAGCGGGAAGGTTTAATGGCCCATAGTGTATTGAGATTTGTCCAGAATGTATCTTTCTTTCTATAGCTTTAAGAGTTAATGGGGGGGGGGTGGTGGTCCAACAGAGCTTGCTGCTTCTCTCAGCAGGAATCCTTTCTTCACCAGCTTCTAGAATATCTGATTAACCCATTAACACTGGTCTCTCCTTAGCCATAGTTTCTGCTTTATCATTTCAGTTACCCACAAAGCAGAACGTAGAGAGCAAAACAGCAAAGATATGACCTGTGCTTGGGAAAGAGAGTGGAACAGAGAGGGAGGAGCTCCCTTAATTTTGTTATAGGACATTGTTTCATTTTATTATTGGTTTTTGTGATTCTTCCTTTTTAAAGATTTATTTTTTAAAATATGTGTAGGTTAGTTCAAGTGCCTGAGGAGTCCAAAACAGGGTGTCAGACCTCCGGAGCTAGAGTTTAGTGTAGCTGTGAACTGCCCCATGCTGGTGCTGGGAGCCAAACTTGGGTCTTCTGTGGGTTCAGCCGAGCCATCTCTGCAGCCCTTATGGTTTCTTAACCTACCTTACCTATAAATGGAACTTTATCAAAGTTACTCAGTTCTTAGAAAGACCCTCACCTAAAGGCTTCCTCCATAGGTGGCCACACTGGGAGGTACTGTGGACATTTAAGAGATGAAGTCTAAGGAGAAGCCTTAGAAATCAAGGTGTGCCCTCATAAAGGACCAGGGCACCTTAGTCTCTCTTTCTCTGTCTACTCCCTCCAACTCCCTGGTGTAAGTTCAAGATACAAACACTTGCCTTTTGATTCTGTTTTAAAATAAAATTTTGAGACAAGAGAGGCCAATTTCTAGGATTCACTTGTTCTAATAGCCCTACGAAACTAACAGTCACATGAATGAAGGAGAAGCTAGTGAGAACCCAAGTCTGAGCCGAGATCATAGAGAAGAAGATGAAGAGAAAGTATTCAGGACACGAGACTTAAGGCTGTGTTCTTAGGCCTCATACCAAAAGCGCAAGCAATAGGAGAAAAAGATACATTGGGCTTTATCAAAATTATAGAGTTGCATGCATCAGAGGGCATTATAATTATAAGGGAGAACATAATTATAACGATTAGAGGTAAAGATCATTTACCTGATAGGAATTCATTATACATAACACTAGAAAGAATTCCTACAATTCAACATTAAAAAAAACCAAATGACTTAATTAAAACATGGACAAAGATTTAATTAAACATCTCCCCTCAAAAGTATATGAATGAAACCTTCTCTTATATATGCAATTATAAGTTGTTTATGTGCTGGAAAAGCCCATTTGTCAGTTTCTCAAATAGCTAAACAAGCTATGACTTAGCAATTGTGCTTCTAGGTTGATCTCCAAAGGGAATGAAAACTTAGACTTGGAAATGTATACTCTGATGTATATTGTAGCATTGTTCTTTTTTTATTTCTGTGGAAAATGCTGGCAGAATCTTCATGAAGATTGCATTGGCTCTGTAGATTGCTTTGGGATGTGTTGATATATTAATAATAACAATTCTTTGAAAAGTAAATCTAATACAACTTTTAAAACATGGAAATGAGGCTGGTGTGTGTGTGTGTGTGTGTGCGTGTGTGTGTGTGTGTTCCTGAGTGTTCCTGTAAGAAGGCCATGCACCTGTCTTGTCAGAGGACCACCTTGGGTTTCACTCCTTGCTTTCCATCCTGTTTGAGATAGGGCTTCTCTTGTTTTTTTTTTTTTCCTTTTAGATATTTTCTTTATTTACATGCGAATTTCTCCATTCCCAGTTTCCCCTCCAAAAAACAAAAAAACAAACAAAAACAAACCCCTGTTGCCTCCCCCCTCCCCATGCCTGCCACCCCGCCCTCTCCCACTTTCTGGCCCTGGCATTCCCCTACACTGGGGCACAGAACCTTCACAGGGCCGAGGTCCTCTCCTCCTATTGATGATCGATTTTGCAATCCTCTACCATACACATGCTGCTTGAACAATCAGACCCCTCTATGTGCAGTCCTTGGTTGGTGGTTGAGACCCTGGGAGCCCCTTAGGACGAACAACAACATGAAATAACTAGGGCTTCTCTTGTTATCTGCCATGTAAACAAACTAAATGGCCCATAAGCTTCTGGTGATCCCCCTGCCCCAGTCTCCAAGGTAGAAGCATGTGCTGGATTAGATACATGTGGGCTACTGTATCTGCTGTTTTACATGGTTTCTAGGGGCCTGAATTTGAGTTATCACACTGAGGCAGAGGCTGAATTTTGATCTGACCTGTATTTTCAGAAAAGTCACACAATTAGACAAGCCTCCAACTTCTATGTAAAAATTGGAATAATAGTTTTGTATATCTTAAAAATTTAGTTAAATGAAAAATGTTCATGAAACTACCCAGTAAAATCAGCCAAGTGAGAACAATACTAGGCACTCGTGATAGATGGCTAGATGGGTGAGAAAAGCATAATCATCTATTATCACACAGGACTGACTGCCTTCTGAGTCAAACGGTTGCTACCTTCAGTGCAGCTGTGCCCCTTGCAAAAGACTATCCCAGCTGGGTCTGTTGACCGTTACTCTCATTGGGAGTAGAGGGCCCAGGAGACCCTCATCCAAGTATGAGTTCATCCAGCTGCTTCATACACCTCTGCCCTAACTGCATGCAGCCTGAGGGAGGGACAGAAGACTAGGGGAAGGAGGTCCCAACCGTGTGGCTATGTCTTCATCTCTGCTAGGTAAAGACTTCCCCACAAGCAATCCTTCAACTATGCTCTATAGGGAAACCACTAAACTGAGAGGTTCTTCAGAGTGACTTTTGTAGAATAATACCTTTGTTTGTCTTGGGGAACCTTAGGAGTAGGGGTAGATATAGTTTATACCACACCCTGGGAAAGAATTTTGGCAACACATATGCTATAGAATATTACTCAGCCTTAAAAAGGAAAAAAATTCCTGTTACATGTTATAACATGGTCAAGACTTAAAGATAGCACACTAAATGAAGTGAACCAGTCATCAAAGAATAAATATACTTCATGATTTCATGTACAAGAGGCATATACAGCATGTCTCAGAGAGACATGAAATCAAACAGTGGAGCCATTTCTTCAGGAACCAGGGTGTGATGGGAAAAGAAGAATAGGGTGTCATTATTATATAATGAATGTTGAGTTTTGGTTCTGCAAGAAGAAAAAGGACCCGGAGATGCATTGTGTATCACAGTGTTGCTGCACACTTGCAAACCACACACTGAAAACAATTAAGGTGGAAAATTCTATGGTGTGTGTATTTCACCAAAATTAAGTTAGCCATACATCACTACCTATATATGTACAGAATTCGGGTGACTTCACTGCCCAAATTAACAGTGACATTAAGATGCTGAAGAAGATGCCAGCCAGTGTGACCGAACACTTAGATTCAAAACTGGCTGTCCACAATCAAAGAGCAATTTCATGTTAGCGTACGAAATTATGATACCATCTCATTTCTTAGTCCTCTAAGAGTTAAACAATCACCATTTGGGATTTACTTTAATCACTCCCAGCCAAGGCCTATAAAGTTATTTTATTACAAAACATAAGGAGTGGTGGCAAAACCTCTGCCTTAATTGAAGGCGGCATCCAAAATCATAAACCTGGATGACGGTGTCCCTGCTGGCAAGCCTTTTCTCTCAAATTGAATTCTGCACCAAGCATCAGCTTTATGAGGCTCAAGATGACCCTGGCCAAATTACATCATTAGTTCATCAGTTTACAGGTAGGTGGAGGCCTGCTGGCTCTGGGCAGGGAAGACGAGGGGATGGAGCATGGGCCTCTAAATGTACAGTTTATTTGTAGGCAGGGTAAATGGGCACACAGACACACACATGTACACACACATGCACTGCACACACACACACACACACACACACACATCATTTCCTGTGACACACATCCTGTGACGGTCACTAGTAAAACTGCCTCTACAGATGAGGTCTGGAGGCATGGCTGCCTTACACAAAATCTTTTTTTTGTTCCCAGAGGGAAAGCTTCTGAAACCATTAGGATGTGACAGTGATATCTCAGGTCCCTCAGAAAACTGGTGCTTAAAAAAAACAAAACAAAACAAAACAAAACAAAACAATGAAAACAAATACAAAAAAGCCTACCTTCACTTTTAATCACCTTTCAATTAAAGTTCAGTAAAGAGAGAGACAAAGATGAAGAAATTTACCTTATAATTAAAATAAAGCCACCCCTTGGAGCACGTCCCAGGCTGTGTCTGCGGCTTCTCCTTCTCGATGACCCATATCTTCACTCGCTTACAGATGCTGGGCATAGGAACAGAGCAGTTCTCAGTCCCCCAGAGCCCTGCAGGGGACAGGTGGGAAAGTCTTAGGAACAGAGCAGTTCTCAGTCCCCCAGATCCCTGCAGGGGACAAATGGGAAAGTCTCAGGAACAAGGTTGGCTCCACCCAAGTTCTTGTGGATCACTTTTCATGACTGCTATGATTTTTCATATTTAATTTTTGAAGTCTGGAAACTAAACCAAACCACTAATTACAGAGATTTCTAGTGACACTTAACCTGGGCAAGAGGGGACCAGCAATTAGAATGTAAGAATATAAAAACTGTTTACAAAAGTAAACAAATGCTAAAGCTGAAACAGGGTTAATTTAAAAGCCTATGGCTATTTGACTTGGGATGCAAAATAAAACTTCATAGTTTTTAAGTATCCAGCTTCAGTATACAGGGGAAACAATTCTAAGATCGTCATTTGTAAAGATTCTAAAACATGTCTAAACTTTATAAAATGTCTTCAGAAAATACAGGTTGGATATAACTAATGTAAATTCTAAAACTGGTAAAGCCCCTCTTAGCATCCCCAACCTGAAAACTCCAAAACACTTCTTATCTTACTCGGATAAAAAGGCCCTCAGCCTACACACTAACGTAGAAAGGTTAAATCAGGAATGTCTCAAAAAGGAGGGGTTCTCAGTCTTGACCCTTAAATGAGACCGGCTCCCATAGGAGCCTGTCTTCTGTATGATAGATCCCCAACTTCCCAGCCTCCTGCAGACTGTCTTTTAATTTAGAAGGGCTGCAATTCCAGAGGAGAGGTGACAGGACACATGCAAGTAAATGCCTGGCTGGAAGCTGACACAGGGCAAGGCAGGTTTAGCTTCTTGTATCAGAACTGGAGTAAAAACTGGGGCTTCTGAGGTGGGGCTGGGCTGTGATTGTCAGCGGATGCTTAGCTCTTTTTGCAAACAGCCCTTTCCTCAGGCTGTTGTGACACCTGCTGGTGAAGCAAGCAGATTAACTACAGCTCTCTCCTAACTCTGCAGAGGCCCGCCCACAGACGATTGTCTCTTTATTTCTTTCCTGACCAAGTTGGTTATGAATATATTTTTTCTTGTTACTTCTTTCTTTCTCTCTCTCTCTCTCTCTCTCTCTCTCTCTCTCTCTCTCTCTCTCTCTCTCTCTCTCTTTTCATTTCTTTTTTCTTTTCTTGAAAGTATGACTTGTGTCAGTAGACACTCAGCCTAGGCAGCACTGTTCTGAGAACAGAAGCCAGTCACTAGCCTCAACTGTGCCATTGAATCTGATTTGCAAACTGGTTCTCTTCTAAGATGAGTAATCATTAGAGCCAGAGATGATGATGATGATGATGATGATGATAGTGAACTGTACATAAGTGCTTTATTGAAAGATTGTTTATTTTATGTACATTGATGCTTTGTCTGCATGTATGTCTATGTGAGATGGGTACCAGATCCCCTGGAACTGGAGTTACAGACAGTTGTGAACTCTCATGTGGGTGCTGGGAATTGAACCTGGGTAGCCTGGAAAGGCAGCCAGTTGATAGTCACTCAGATGACTGCTGAGTCATCTCTCCACCCGTGAATGTAGGGATTTTTTTTTTTTTTAAATGTGAGGGAAAACAGAAGTAAATTTCCCAGAGGTTAAAATGTCGGCCAGTTTACAAGTAGGAAAGTAGAGATGTATGAAGAAATAGCTCCTCACTGACATTTCACAGAGAATAGCATTTACAAGGCCTGTTTTTATCCCCCACTGTATCTGTCCAAATTAGTTAACTCTTATTTGTTTTGGGTGGGGACAAGAAACATCTGTTTTGTTTATATTTGGTAGGGAAATGCATACCTGTCTTTTAAAAAATACTTTCTTTTACTATTGTATGCATATGAGTGTTTTGCTTGAATGCATGTATGTGCAGCACGTGTGTGTCTGATCCCAGAGGAGGCCAGAAGAGGACATTTCATCTCTGGAACTGGAGCTACAGATAGTTGTGAGTCACAACGTGGGTGCCAGGAAATCAGGTCTAAGCCTCTGGGCCAGAGGCGCGTGTCTGTAACAGTCTCCGTAGGCTCCCTTTGGGTTCTGTTGGCTCTCGAGAACTTATCTATCTGTAAGTTATTTACAGGTATGTGACTGCATGATTTTCACAGGATGAGTGAGTGGTCATCCAGAAACGTGAGACTGTACAATCAACAGAAAACAGAGACGACTGGCGGCCTCTGGAGGTGGTTATAGTACAAACCCAAACATGGTGGGCAAGGAACGTAACCTGTTACGGAAGACATGAAGACACATCGCTTTCTCTGGCTATCCACCCTTTCTTTGCTTCCTTTGTCCCAGTTCTGGAATATCACGGGTGACCCATTACTCCACCTGTAGGAAAATTTAAAGAGATTTATTTTTTTCACACGTGTGTCATATCACTGAGTTTGTATATATTTGTGCCACATGTGTGTAGATGCCTGTGGAGACCAGAAGGGGGCGTCAAAGCTCCTTGAGCTGGAGTTAAGTTGGGAGCTGCTCAGTGTGGGTGCTGAGAACGAAATTCTGAAAGAGAAACGAGTGCTCTTAAGCATTGAGCTTCTAGCCTCCGGAAAATGTAAAACCATGAAGCTCTCAGTTTGCATGTTCAGTATCTGCATCCATCCTTGTAGTTCTAGGGTATGGACTTGAAATGTAATATATTCAATTTGTTTAAGTGCTCGGTTGCAGCATTTTACCCATAGTTAGTGCTGCACTGTACTCACAAAGTTTTCTAAAAGTTAACTTTATGCTATGTTCTTATCCCTCACACACACATAAAAAATAGGCCAGGCAAAGGCTTGCACGGGCAATGGGTATGTTTGTTCGACAGTCTGATAATGGTTCCCTTGGTACTGAACTGAAAAGCACTCAGGCCTTTCATTAGAAGAATGAAAATTTGTAAGTTAAGGATAACAGTGAAGGCCATTCAGCGAACTGATCACCAAAACCCAGTCCAATCATTCGGCACATACAACTTGTCAAATAACGTTAAATACAGATTAATCTGGGTTCATACTGAATTTGATCTCTGGCTCCTCCTTCTTCAAGTCCGATCCACCAATTCACATCATGCTTTGATAGCTATTGAAGGGAAAGAGGAGAGAATATGTCAGCACTTGTTCTTGTTTACATTGTTTTACAGTTTGGGTCAATGGAGATGCTATTGGTTTTTTTCAATCAGTACGATTTTATCACGTTACAGAAAGAAGAGTAACTGAGGACTAGTGTCTAGAGAAACCATGAAACTGAATTATTCTAAAGCACTCCCTGTTCATTGTGAAAGAGGATGGTAGTGAACCATTGATAATAGTTTCTGTTTCCTTCAGCTTGAAAGGCAAGGTTTCCAACTCTGTAAGAAGCCACGTGACATAAAAGAGAGCTGGGTGCTTCTTCTGACTGTAATTAGTGGCTTCTTATGTCAGTGATTTATGGAAGCTCACTGCAGATGTTGCATCTATTTGACAAACAAGGTACAAAGACATAAACAGAATAAAGATTTAGAGTCTAGGCATATTAGTCTGTGAACCTTTAGACAGTGTCTGCAGAGAGAGAGAGAGAGAGAGAGAGAGAGAGAGAGAGAGAGAGAACAGGACAAAAGAATGCTACAGAATTCCAATGTCTGACAACTAGCAAATTATCCATTTTATTAATCTACAGCGGATTATTAATCACCCAGTCTAAGCACACGAAGTATCAAATTGAAAAACATGGACATGCAGGTGCACACATGTATACACACTGCCCTGTAGATATAACGCTGGACTTATGGTCCAGGAAATTGAAGTCTTCTCCTTAATCATAAAAGAGGAAGGGACAGATGAGATTTCACTGAGCCTTCTCTAGCAGTGAGCTTTACGGCGTATCTGCTCTCCCTATATGTGTATCAAAATTCAAATGAACTTTTATATGCCCAAACCCTATTAATGTTAAGGCCTTATATATTTAAACTCGTACTCTTATTTCCTTTTGGGAAGGTTTGGAGATACATTTTAAGATACATTATTTATTTCCACATAAATTGCAAGCCACTACAACAGAACCTGATAGCTTGCTAACGTTCTTATTTTGAAACAAATGCACTTTTACTTCTTAACCAGTGTGGCTGCATGCCAGATCAGCAATTTGAGGATATTGCAAGGAGGAACCACTATAATTTGAGATCCCTGAGGAACTGTTCCATGGGCATGTTCCCACATGCTGAATTCAGAGCCCCATTCTGAGACTCTGGAGTGGTTCCATTGTGACTGGCTGGGGATACGGCCGGAAGACAACAACTTGATCGCATTTAAGGAAGGCACACAGGCAACAACAGTCAAAATCATGGCCTGACCACTCACTGTCCCAGTTTAGGACCTTTAAGGGGAAGCCATGACAATTATGTCTTCAATGGTATATTTACTGCCACCTGAATTAAAGTCTGGTCATCTGCTACACAGCACATCCCAGCTGTGACGTATGTGGCAGAGAACCTCACAGGACAAGCTGAAAGATGCCCAGGCATGGAATACCAGCCCGGTATGGAAAAGAGAATATTTTAAATGTTAGCTAGGTATATAGCCATAACAACTGAAACCTAATAATAGGTGTTGGAAAGAAGAAATGTAATATGAGCCTGCATTTCACAAATCAGTTATATTTAGTTATGCTCAAGTAGCCTTACGGTTAGGTGACATGGAAAGTCATTTCCCAGTGAGCTAGAAACACAAGCCCGCATGCTCCCCTACCAAGCTTTCCACAGCAAAGGTAATCTGTCAGCTCTTAGCTTTCTACCAAAGTGATCAAAGGTGTTGATTTAAGGGTTTAAACTGCCAGATTTTAGGAAGTAATAGATTTGATATATAGTTTTAGAAGTGCTTACAAACACAAAACTTAAGACAGTGAATTGTAGTTTTAAAATGCAAATACTCTATACCCAATACTGTATACCGCAGATACACAGAGTAGCCAAGTGATTGATCGGTGAGCCAAATCACGTCCTCCGACTCTCAAGTGCTTGTAGCTTTTAATGTTTTCATCAATGATCAAAAAAGAGAAGATCAGAGAAAAGAGAAATATTCAAAGTTCACTCTAACACCCCATGGTCTGTTATCAGAGAGGGAGAAAAATTATAAGCACTCTTCGAGAGAAAAATCATTTTTGTTAGAAAAACTGTACCCAGCTTCCTATCTCATATTAAATTCTTCTACACTCCAAATAAATGTTACTTCTGCCTGTCACAGTCCTAGTTACTATTCTTTATAGAAAAGTGATATGAAAACCTGTCTATGTCAAAGTAATTATTTATTCTAGCTTTTCAGCGTTTTTAGGATGGGTATGGGTCTAAAGTGTGTGGTATCACCTCTGCGGAGTTTGATTCCGCATCCTAGAATCAGCAAGTTCCCCTGCATCCACCCACCGTCAAGCATATTCTTAGGCATGAGACATCTTACTTGGGAAATGCTAATGCTCACCATAAATACCACCATACTACCGACAACCAAAAGTACCGATCGTGGATAGAAATAAATATTGCTTGGAAATCTACAGCGAGATCCTGCCACACTGAATGTAGATGTCTCCTCCCTCCCCAGTCTTTTATATTTGAAATCCTAACTCACAAGATGACACTCTGGGAAGTGTGAGCCTCTGGTAAGGGATTAGATCAGCAAGCCCTGAGTTAGCTAGCCATCTAGTGAGATGGAGCCCAGAGAGCGAAGAATGACTACCTAAACGGACCGAGGTCAAAGGACTGGGGGACATAACAAACCGTCTCTCCACAATTATCTACTAATCTGAATAGTCAGGAGGAAAACAATCTGCAGAAAAGCCATGACTTTTACAGAAACTTAAATGGATGTGTAGAGTCAATTTTTAAAAAAATCGCCTCCCCCAAGGACAGAAGGTGTACACTATGAATTCCGTGTAGTGATTTGTGTTCGTGTACCGCTTTGATTTTGCTGTGGATGAATTCTTGCTCCTGAGCAGAATAAATTGTGAGGAAATCACTTCGCAGCCAGCCGCAGACAAACTCAAAGGTGGCCCACTCGGCCGGGTGGGTGTGGAAGAGGTACTCGGCATTCTGATAGAAGAGCCACGGCGCATCTGCAAGGAAACCACGTGACCATGAGGCTGCTCTCAGGACTAGCGAGAGCTATAAGGTGGTCTTGAAAGAGTTCGAGCTGTGATTGACTCCCAAATTGTAATTTGGTTGTTTGACATTTCAAAAAGGGGGTGTAAGGATGTATGGGTACACGCACAGACGTACATGTGCACACACTTATAACTCACTTATTTTCTTAGTCTACCCCACTTGAGAATCCTTTACTGGTTTTCATAGGCCAGGGATAGATTCATTTTAAAATACTATGCCGTGAAAATAGAGGCATGATGTTAATTTCAACCCTACTTAATGAATTTATCTATTACTTTTGGTTATGTCCTTGATCTTCTGATTTGAACTAATTAGTCCCAAACTGCTATAGAAGAGAATGCGTTCGTGGAAGGACTGGATAATGCACTAATACTAACTGCTCCGTGGTGAGATTTAGAAGTTAGAGAACTGCCAAGTTGGCCCTTACCGTACTGGTACCAGTCTGGAAAATTGGGTTTCACATCTGCAGAGTAAAAGCAAAACATGGTACCTGAGACTTGTGTACAGGTGCAGTTTCTGAACTCCCCTAGCTCTAACCGCACTAGTCTTACTTCACCTTTAAAAAAAAAAAAAGTTTGAGGACAGAGGCTCTGGACTGTCTAGACTCTGGGAAGAGTTAGCGTGTGCCAGGGAATCTCCAGAGCCCTAGAGCGAGGGCACGGGCACTTGCAGACGGCTACTGCGTGGGAGACCCTGTGCTGGGTGCTTCCACACACTTATAGCGCAGCCCTCCTGTGCGCTTGTGATATCAGAGGGCTATTTCTTTCATCTGCGCTTACTCCGCAATGTCAGCTGGTGACCTTCATTCCTAATGCACAGCTTGGCCCAGGGTGCTACGCTGTCTTCCCTCCTCTGACTCTGATCCTGGCTTTCACTAAGCTTAGCGTAGCGAGGGTTCATCAGACAGGTTGTTGGCAGCGTGGCTCGGGGTTGTTGTGCCGAGATTATGAATCTTTGGGACTCTTCATTTGAGAAAGTGCTGCTGCGTATCATTAAAATGCAAACATACAGTAAAGAGCTTGTACCTCTTGGAATTTTGCATATCCACTCGTGTTTGGAAGCACAGTTCGAGGGCAACAATGTTTTGTTTGCCTTATACACAGCACAATTTTTTGCATCTTCTTCAAAATAAGCATTGTCTAAAAATGAAGAGACAACCTGCGGCAGATGAAGTTCATTATTCCTTTATGACGATCCCCAATAAAGAGTTGCAGAAGATTCAAGACACCCATGAACGCAAAGCACTATTGGCAGTGGCTCTCAACCTGTAGGTTGCAACCCCCTTTGGGGGTCCAACAACCCTTTCGCAGACCATCCAAAACCACAGGTACTTATATTACAATTCATAGCAGGAGCAGATTTACAGTTATGAAGTGGCCATGGAAATCATTTTATGATTGGGGGTCACCACAACATGAGGAGCTGCATTAAAGGGTCAGAGTGTCAGGAAGGTTGAGAGCCACTGCTCTGGGGACTTCAGAGGGATCTTCAGAAAGGTCTACATGTCATTCCGGGGCAAGACAGGTCCACATTTGTGAAGACTGAGCTAATGGGTACTTCACTTTTTTTTTTTTTTTTCTGTTTCTTTCTTACAAAGAGGCATGAGGGGCTGCGGAGATGGGGCGGCTAGTAAGGTGCTTGCTGTACCAAGCATAAGGACCTGGGCTCAACCTTAAGCACTCACATTGATGATTAAGGGGAAAAAAAATCCAGCAGAGCAGTATGTGCCTGCTATCCCAGTACTGTGGAAGTGAAGGTAAGGACCCTGGGCTTGCTGGCCCACCACTGCAGCCTCATTGATAAGTTCCAGGTTTAGTTGGGAAATCCTGTCTCAAAAAGGGTGGAGAGAGTGGTTGAGAAAGACACCTGACAGGCTGCTGGCTTCCCCACACATGCAGATGTGCTCAAGCACCCACGCACGAGAGAATCTTTTGTTTTCTCCAGAGGAAATCAGATGTCCACTTCATTCTGAGCTGCAGTGGTTTGAATAGCACTCCCCCCTCCTCCCATAGGCTCACAGGGAGTGGGACTATTTGCAATGATAAGGACCTGTGGCCTTGGTGGAGTAGGTGTGGCCTTGGAGGAGGAAGTGTGTCACTGGGGGTGGGCTTTGAAGTTTCAGTTGCAGAACCAAGCTGGGAGGCTTCTCTTTCCTTCCTGCTCTCTCCAATCTGGATGTAAAACGCTTGGCTCTTTTTCTCCAGCACCATGTCTGCCCGCGTGCCACTATGCTCCCTGCTCTATGATCATGAACTAAACCTCTGAACTGCAAGCCAGCTCCAATGAAATGTTTTCCTTTACAAAAATTGCTGTGGTCATGGTGTCCCTTCACGACAATAGAACATTGACTAAGGCAACTGTTTTCTGGGGTCTTGGGTAAGCTTGGAGTTTTAGGGATGTTCCAGATTTTGGTATCATCTTTGATGCCATTATTTGCTAAGCCCTTATATTAAATGCTAAGCATTGTACTTTAAGGACTAAAGTCTAAGACAGAGCTAGTCTTTTTGTTTGTTTTAGTTTTAGTTTTTTGAGAAAGGATTTCAGTACTTAGCCTTGGCTGGCCTGGAACTTACTATAGAGACCAGACTGGCCTCAAACTCATAGAAATCCACCTGTCTCTATCTCTCATGTGCTGGGATTAAAGGTTTGTGACTCTGTGCCTGGCTTCAGAGATCGCTTCCATAAACCCAGAAAACTAGCATTGTTTTGAGTGACCACATATTATATATAATTTCCACAACAGATGTTTTTAAATGAGGTGTAAACCTTTCAACTATTTAATGATTACCTGACAGAAAAGTAGATGAACCACAGATGAAATTAGGGTTAAAATGTAGAAAAATAAAAGGATGTTTTGAGCCACTTTGAACTATTTAAATACGCACAAAGGCATGTGTCAACTCATCCAGAGTCTCCATCCTCCTGTTTGGAGAATGGCATGAGTTATGATTCCTTTTGTCCAGTGGGCTGTGCTGAGCACCTTCAGTGTACTTAGTCTCATTGGTTCTTAAGCAAATTGTCTGTCCTTCTGTTACCAGTGAGTCTGGCTGACTAATAGAAAGTATTTCAACTTCTATGGGTTACATTTCATTTCCCAAGAGCAAAATGGCTCTAGCACCCCTTCTGTTTCTGGGTCTCAGCTTCTTCTTTCGTAAAAGAAATGAGCAGAGCTGAGGGAGCCAAACTCTCTCTAGGTCTCTTTCCACTCTTTGTTCTTGACACCCTTTTTCAAAGATGCAGTGTTGGGGTGGAAAATGGGGCTAGTATCATGTTTAAACTAGCATTTCCCTGTAGAAGCACACAAGTTTTCTTGTTTGGTTGGTTTTTTTTCTTCCTCCTTTTCTTTTAAATCTCCTCTCAGCTACAAATTTGAACCCTATCCTTTGAATAGGTTTTTTTTTTCCCCCTCCCAAGTTGGTCTTTATCTACACTTGGCTGCTGGTATTGTACAAAGTGGGACAGCCCTGGACAACCTGCGTGCAGATCCTGACTGCCTTGTGTAATACGTTATGTGGATTAATTGCTCTATTGTCCACTGGCACAGGCTGTTGAGAAGGTCTGGGAAACAGCAGCTGTCTCAAATGGTCCCTGAAGGCTGGCTCTAACCACCCCCTTCCAGAGCTGTAATTTTCCTTGTCACCTGGATAGAAATCTGAGAATTCCTCAGTGCACCTGGAAAAACAATGCACCCTCCGGGTCCTTCTTCCCTTTCCCAGAGTTTGTGAGTAGGGGGTGGACTGAAAGGCAAACCTCTGGCCTTCTGGAACTACCTGGTCTGGTCTGAGTCATTCCTAAGGCTGATGCCATCTGTCCTTTTTCAGAGTAAAAATACTCTCACTTTCTCTTTCTCTTTCTCTGTCTGTCTCTCTGTCTGTCTCTCTGTCTCTCTGTGTCTCTGTCTCTCTGTCTCTCTATCTCTCTCTCTTTCTCTGTCTTTGTCTCTCTCTGTCTCTCTGTCTCTCTGTCTCTGTCTCTCTCTCTCTCTCTCTCTCTCTCTCTCTCTCTCTGTGTGTGTGTGTGTGTGTGTGTGTTGGGGAGCGGAGACAGGCAGAGGCCAGCGAAAGGTGTCCTGTGTCTACCTTATGGCTTTGACAGAGGATCTCCTCATTGAACCAGAAACTCCCCGCCATTCTGGCCAGGCTGGTTGGCCAGCAAGTTCTAGAGATCCACCAGTCTCTGTTCCTACGTACTGGAGTTATGTGGAGTTATGCTTAGCTCTTTATGTGGGTACTGGAGACTTGAACTTAGGACCTCATGAGGGCAGAACTCATTAAGTTCTCTCATACGCTTCTAGGTAGTTTCTCACTGTGGCATGGAGAAAGGCCACATACACAGTCAGGCATTCTGCAGGAAAGGGGGGTGGCTTAGAAGCCTGGTATTACTGGAAAGACCAGACGTTTCTCTGAATGGGAAGCAGTTTAGAGGAGTATTTTTTGGATTTCCTTTCAGGATGAAACATAGGGACCTCAGAACAGTATGGTCACCTGAGATTTCCTAGGCCCTTGGAACAAGGCCTTAGCCAAGGCCTAGAGTAAATTTCCCAGAGTGCTATAGCCTCTTCCAGGTTCTCTTGGCTTTTTACCAAGTGGGTCCTGGACCACCTGGCTGGACTACATCTCCTGTAGATAGTGTGAAACAACTTACAGGTGACCCGTCAGACCACGCCCAAGAGCCGGCATTCAGTGGGTTCCTTTTATTAAATCCGATCCAGAACTGCCTTTCCTGTGACCTACGAAGAGAAGAAACAAAAGCGCTCTTTCCAATCTCATTCCCACCCACAGACGAAAGGTTCTGTGAGACGGTGAAAACGCGAACGGAAAGAACTGAGGCTAACTGGCGGGATCAGACAAGTTGACATCAGTCGAACAGGCATCCTTTGGCATGGAAAATCCCGCGTTTATGAAACGAGGGGAGGTTTTTAGACTCATATGCTCCTGTGTGGCTCGCTCGGAGCTCATGAGGAGAAAAATAAGCCTATGCTGAGAACAGGAACTTTTCATCAAGAATGGAAATAGCTTTCAATCAGGCCACGAGCACACGAAAGAAAGCTGCTAGGAAATCCTAGAGCTCAGCATCTCTGCAGCACTTTAACTGTGCGACTACTCACTCCTGGACTTTGCTTCCTTCACCGTCTGACTATGGTTTGATTTGTTGCTCTTTGATCAACCGTTTGTGTATTTTATGCAAGTTGATCTCTAGCAGTGCCATCTACTAACAGGGACACAGAAAGTTTGGGGACTTTTTTTTCCTTCCGGTTTCCAACATAAATAACTCTGAGGCAAATCAGCCTGGGCCATGGTAGATTAACTTGAGCAGTCACCACTGGTTTAGACTTGGCAAAAAGCTTCGGAGAATTATCGTCCCTCCTATTAGGCAGAGAACAAATATGTCAGATTGCGGAGTACTCAATAAATCAAGCAATAAAGCCTAATTGTACGATGAGCCATCTCAATGATATAATTTTCTGAGAATAATTTTGAAGAATTAAAGATTTAAGAGACTCAGAAGTCCTGACAGATGCTTTCTCATGCTTACTGCAGATGAGGGTGCTCACACTGCGGGGTCAGTTCTCACATGTGTTAGACAGAGGTCAAAGTTAAATGGGGAGCCTCTGAAGTCACTGGTGCCTGGGTGGCTACTGGTGATGTCACACTTCTAAGAAGATGAGGGGGACCTGTAGAAGCCAGGCCAGGGCTGTTAACCTCCAGGACACAGGCTAGGAACCAGTTTCACGCTCCCCACACTGAGAGCATTTGGTCTATTCCTCACTGATTTTCCCGTTCTTTGTTTTCCCTGTTCTACTGGTTCACAGAAGACAAATTGATATTTATTTCTCCCCACTAATTTCCTAAATTGTGTAATTTTAAAATAACACACATTTGACACAGCTGAATTCCCTTGGTAGCATGGGCAAAAATAAAGCATAAATCATACAACTTTCATGTTCAGATGCTAACGATCAATAATTTGAAAGATGCACAGAATTCTGCTAGGAACTTTAAATATGGACAAAAAGAATGTCATTACTTTTGATCTTTAAAGGCAAAGTATTTACAGATCTGGTCTGTATGCATGAATGTGTAAGCATGGTTTACAAGGGGTTAGAGTATCAACACACAGCAGAACTTAGGACAGTGAAGCTGTCCCTCAGAGCTGGCAGGCAAGCCAGGCAGTGAGGAAGCTTCTTCAGCACCAGCCTCACAAAGTCGGAGGTGTCACAGAGGGCTCTGGATCCCAAGGTGCCCAGAATGTAGGCTCCGACTGAAACCAAGGGCTTAGGTCAGTGGTTCCCGTAGGAACAAGTGGTCCTGTGGGCTGTTAAGATGCTTATTTCAGAGGGAAAACCATTTGTAGAGGAAGTGCTTCCTGCTAGAAGTCTTTATAATACTGATTATTCATAGTGGATTTCTAATAGTGTGCATTGTTTTTTAGTTTTATTTGATCCTTCTGATGCTATATTCCCTACCCCTCTCCAAGAACAATAACAATAGCTCCTCCACCAAATCCTTCCACATTGATATGCTCTAAGGTCACCTGCAAGTCATTTTTGTAAACACTAAAGGTGAATAATTATGGGCGTACCCTATGAAACCTTTAGTTACTTCCAATTTAAACTTAGTTTACAGGGTTGGGAATTTAGCTTATAGATACAGTATACCCTGGATTTGGCCACAAATAAATGAATAAACCAACCAATTAGCCAGCCAGCCAGCCAGCCAACCAACGAATCAACCAACCAACCAACCAAAACCAGACTACATTTATAACTTCATGAGTATGGACATTCTAACAATTGATGCACACTAATATGTGACCACCGATTTCTTCAAATGTACAATTAGAGAGCTGGTTTGGATTTTGTTTTAAACTGATGGAATTACCTTCCCCAAAAAAATCTTAAATGAACTCTAATCTATGGGATATCCTTATTAGTGGAATGGGATTGTGTTTTCTGGGGGCCCCAAGCAAGGAACCAAAGCTCTGCCCAAATAATCCCGTTTATTCTAAGACCTTCAAAATCCTCAGACAACATGTTGAAATCCACCAAACTAGATATAGTTGGGAGCAAAGCTCTGAAAAAATCTGGTCAAAGGCACACACAAAAAGATTTGAATTGATCTAAACAGTGATCACTTTGTTCTTTGTTTTTATGCAATGTGAACTTGGCGCAATTTAAACACAAAACTATATGAAGATAATATTTTTCTTTCATAAGCAGTGATTAGCAATTTTTAAAAGCAAAACAAATACTGACATTGTAAACAACCACTTGGGATACTCATCTCTAAAAAGGCACTACTAGGAGACAAATTTTGACTATAATCTTCTCAAAATTAGTAAGTATTTACCAATTAAACTTTGAATGTAGAAGCTCATTCACGAAATTTTCTTCCTCTATATGGGCAAAGCTTGCGAGGTGAGCCCCAAACTCCTCACAGAATGCTTCCGCTTCTCTCCATGATCTTTTCATCAGGACCTTTTCGCTATGAAACACCTGTAGAGCAACACGAAACATCAAAGCTGCTGAGTTCTCCTTTTCTTTCTTCTCTTGGAGGGGTATTTGGAGGAGAAGTGGGAAACTTCCTCCATGCTGTGCATGGACTCTTTCCACTGAGTCAGACTTCTGCCACTTTCTTATTCTTCACTGAAGTTTTTATTGGAAGGAGTAACATATATCACACCAGAACATGTCTACTTCTTATAAGACTTTCAGCTCCCTCTACCTTCCTTAGTTTCTTTTTCACTAAACCTCTTATGACAGACAGAGTTTTCTCTTAAAAAATATTTGTCAATATGTAAGGAAAATCAGGTCAAGAGACATTAAGAATACCATAAGGTCTTGGCTTAGGCCCAGAACACCTTGCTTTCAGAATCCATCCATTTCTATTCCTACAGTCTGCCTATGGCAAGTTAGAATTCAAGGAATGACAATGGCATTGTTGGATCCATTACAGGCAAGGATAAACAAGGCTGAAAGCCTAGAGCAGGTCTATTTCTAGGGTCTTTGGGTCTTCGATGAGCTGGCAGCTCCATGATATCTAAATTCTCTGCTATTTATCAGCTATTGTGGTACCAGGAAGCAGTTGTTTTTGGAGCATCTGCTTTTGTTGTAAGATCCAGCAAGAGGCTGAAGACTCAGAGCTCCTAATCTGGGGCCTCTGCACCCTCACTGTTTGTAACTAAGGTTACTAAGCTTGACCCTCTGATGCTGCAAGTACAATCTCTAGCCAGCTTTCGCTGGGCTCTGATTTGCTGAGATCAGAATGAATGCCTTTCCAAATCCTGTGGACCACAGCACAGCCTTTCCATCTTTTAAATTATATGTCAAAACTTGCCTCCTTTGGGAACCTCTCCCTGAATCTCTCTAAATTCATAAATCCACCACCATGAGCATCAGGCACAACTTGCATTTGTTGACACGTCAGGGTGACAGATAGTAAAAAACCACTGTACTGGGAGTCCCAAGACCCAGGGATTTATTCCAACTCTGTCAATAAATAATTGTGATCTTGGGCAAATCACTTCATCATACTGGCTTTGGTTCACTCATTCCTGAAGTTTATCTTATTACTCCATGAAGTTGTTGTGTCTGGGCCCTTTATTTATGAATTTTATGTAGGGATTTCTTGTGTGTACATTTAAATGAAAAGCATTCAGTTGTATTTTCTGCTACATTCCTACTGCAGTGTTTGTGGAATTCTGTCTGTCTCCATCTTGGATGTGCCCAGTGAATGGGGAAGAACTTTTTCTATGGGTTTAGAGAATTTTTCCCTATCAGATGAACCAAGAGAAGACTACTAAACATAAGACTAATTTTTAAAATGTGTGTATTTCTAATAAGACAGTTGTGAGAATTGGCTTAAATCTTGAATATATATATTTGTAATATGTAATATTTAGATATGTAAATATGTAACATATACATATACATAAACATATTTGTATATACATATATATACATACACAAATACACATACATACCAACCATCTGTATTACCTTGTTTGATGTTCAGGTATCTAGCAGTCTTTAAAGTCTTTGTTTAGTTTAAGAATTATTCCATAACAAGAACTTTATGTGTGGGCTTACAAACAGTATAGAACAACACCATTTTAATACCCACTGAGTGCTAGCTTCCTTTATTTGCTACATGCTTGGCAATATAAACAGCATTGGCTGGTGCCTTTATACTTAGAGGAAGGCAATTTTGTAAATGACCCTGGCCGGCCTTACTTTGCTCCTTTTTGCAACTCTGGTTCAGAATGTACTGAGAATGCCACAGGGCGAGGAAAGGAAGAACTATCCTGGTCCCTCCCAGAACAGGAAGTCCTGCAGTGTTTTATTCCAGTGGACCCAAGTGGTTTGTGAGGCAGAAAGCCCAGAGAAGAGTGCTTTCCTAACCCCTCGGCAGTGGTAGGAATATAGTCCATCCTACCACTGAGTATATAGTCCATTCTACCACTTGAGTAGCTGTCCTGAGCCTCAAGGGATAGGCTTGCCAGGATCCTGAGTTTCCACTGATTCTTGAAGCCTAACTGTGAATAGTAAAGTAGATTTGCCTGACTTATGGGAGTGGTCTGCCATACTACTGGACTTGACCTCTGGCAGGTGAAATTGTGCAAAACTTCCCACCAGTCATAGGAACTGGTCAAGCATTTAGAGATCTTTCCTCTTTCCTAGGGTGCCTACCTAGTGCATAGGGCTCTATTCTTTAGGATTAATATGGATACATGGCATTTCTGCTTTCAGTGACACTGGGGATAGCTGCCATTTAAAAAGAATTAGAACTATTTGGAATATAAACACAGGAAGAGAGGCAATGGATAGGGGCTGTGTATATGCTATGCAACCAGGCACTGTGACAGAAAGCTTAGAATAAAAAAAAAAGGAAGGGGATCCATGGACCAAATGAATATGCAGATAGCTTTGACATCACCTTGAAGCAACTGGCTAGACCAGTGTCTGATTCCCAATCCATGTAGCAGGGGTGAAAGGGCCACTGCCCTTCATACGGTGTTTTTTCCCAGATTTTGACTGGTGTCTTGCACAGAGACATTGCCTTAAAGTTGCTACAATCCTTCACTTCCCAGCGACCAAGTGAACTTCCTCCTCGCACGACAACGCAGCCACCACGATTTCCTAAAAGCGGAAAACAAGCCATCTTAATATAATATGATTGGAACAATTTGTGCTCCAAAGACAGCTCTCTGGAGTGTTGAATAATTGACACGTCATAATGAAGCACCAGAGAAGAACAATGGGGATGAAGAAAGATGCTTCATTGGCACAATTATCTCATTTCTCTTCATCTCTGGAGAGAAGAACAGAAAACAGGATCACGAGAGAAAAGAGGCTGTGAAGCCTGAAATTTGGACATTGTCTGCTTTGAGCTCAGATGGTGAATGACAGGAAGTGAGATGCAGCTCTGATGAGAAGCTGAAGAATGACCCACTGCTCGGTGACGTGCTTTGAAACCTCATTGCAGTGATCACAATGAGAAGTGCACAGCACTCATCCCCTAAGAGCGAAGTGCATCAGGGCAAACTAGTCACATGAATAATGGATTCAAGGCAGACAAGAAACACAACAAAGACCCAAACTCTAAGCCACAAGCCATGGAGAATGGAGAAAATGAGATAAAGTCTTAAAGTGGGATCTCAGGGGGTTGGAGGCAGAAACAGCCGCTATCAGGGAAATGAAGGGAAATATGGCTTCTAAACAAGACACAAAGCACACCGATCTCACAGTGAATATTGTGCAAAATATTAGAGGTAAAATGTCTTCAGTTATGGATGAAGTTTCACTGGTTCTTTTGTGTGTATTGAACATGAAATATACTTTTTCAAAGAAACAGGTGTTCAGAAGTCTAATGAAGATTTTGAAGACATAGTTTTGTTAATTAGCCCAGGCTGGGTCTCATATCTGTGATCTTACTTTCTTCATCTCCTGAACCAAAGTGTGGACTACCATGCCTGGCCCATCAAAACAACATCTAGACTAAGTGAAGTTTCTTAAGTTTGTGCAAAATGTGTATAATTTATAGGACCACCAAAAACCTGCATTTCACATTCCAATGAATATCAGTTGAAAACAATCCTGTTTTAAAAATTGAATGAGACTGACAGGAACCGAGGAGTAGCCTGGGACAGGATCCTTCTGGTTTCCATCTGCGCCTGGAGTTGACTGTGTGCCTCAGTTCTCCATACCCAAATTCTGCCCAGAGAGAGCTGGTCTTCCAGGAGTGCTGATACACAGGCTTACAGGAGGGACAGCAAGACCAGATAACACCACAGATAACCAGATGGCAAAAGGCAAGGGAGGGCAAGAACATAAGCATTAGGAGCCAAGGCTACTTAGCATTATCAGAGCCCAGTTCTTCTACCACAGCAAGCCCTGGCTAGCCCAAGACACTGGAAAAGTAAGACTCTGATTTAAAATCACACCTCATGATGATGATAGAGGACTTTAGGAAGGACATAAATAATTCCCTTAAAGAAATACAGGAGAACACAGGTAAATAGGTAGATGCTCTTAAAGAAGAAACACAAAAATCCCTTAAGGAATTACAGGAAAACACAATCAAACAGGTGAAGGAATTGAACAAAACCATCCAGGATCTAAAAATGGAAATAGAAACAATAAAGAAATCACAAAGGGTGACAACCCTGGAGATAGAAAATCTAGGAAAGAGATCAGGAGCCATAGATGTAAGCATCACCAACAGAATACAAGAGATAGAAGAGAGAATCTCAGGGGCAGAAGATAGAAAACATCGACACAACAGTCAAACAAAATACAAAATGCAAAAAGCTCCTAACCCAAAACATCCAGGAAATCCAGGACACAATGCGGAGACCAAACCTAAGGATAATAGGTATAGAAGAGAGTGAAGTTTCCCAACTTGAAGGGCCAGTAATTATCTGCAACAAAATTAAAGAAGAAAACTTCCCTAACCTAAAGAAAGAGATGCCCATAAACGTACAAGAAGCCTACAGAACTCCAAATAGATTGGACCAGAAAAGAAATTCCTCCTATCACACAATAGTCAAAACACCAAATGCACAAAACAAAAGAAAGAGTATTAAAAGCAGTAAAGGGGAAAGGTCAAATAACATATAAAGGCAGACCTATCAGAATTATACCAGACTTCTCACCAGAGACTATGAAAGCTAAAAGATCCTGGGCAGATGTCGTACAGACTCTAAGAAAACACAAATGCCAGCCCAGGCTACTATACTCAGCAAAACTCTCAATTATTATAGATGGAGAAAACAAGATATTCCATGACAAAACCAAATTTACACAATATTTTCCCACAAATCTAGCCTTACAAAGGGTAATGGATGGAATACCAACACAAGGAGGAAAACTACACCCTAGAAAAAGCAAAAACTTAACCTATTAACAACCCCAAAAGAAGATAGCCACACAAACATACTTCCACCTCTAACAACAAAAATAACAAGAAGCAACAATCACTATTCCTTAATATCTCTTAACATCAATGGACTCCATTACACAATAAAAAGACATAGACTAACAGACTGGATACATAAACAGGATCCAGCAATTTGCTGCATACAGGAAATGCACCTCACTGACAAAGACAGACACTACCTCAAAGTAAAAGGCTGGAAAACAACTTTCCAAGCAAATGATCCCAAGAAACAAGCTGAAGTAGCCATTCTAATATCGATGCTCTAGGATGAAGAATTGACAAAAGGGACCTCATAAAATTGCAGTTTCTGCAAGGCAAAGGACACTGTCAATAGGACAAAATAGCAACCAATAGATTGGGAAAAGATCTTCATCAATCCTACATCCAATAGGGGGCTAATATCCAATATATTTAAAGAACGCAAGAAGTTTGACTCCAGAGAACCAAATAACCCTATCAAAAAATGGGGAACAGAGCTAAACAGAGAATTCTCAACTAAGGAAACTCAAATGTCTGAGAAGCACCTAAAGAAAATGTTCAACATCCTTCGTCATCAGGGAAATGCACATCAAAACAACTCTGAGATTCCACCTCACACCAGTCAGAATGGCTAAGATCAAAAACTCAGGTGACAGCAGATGCTGGTGAGGATATGGAGAAAGAGAACACTTCTCTATTGCTGGTGGGATTGCAAGGTGGATTGCAACCACTCTGGAAATCAGTCTGTTGGTTCCTCAGGAAATTGGACATAGTACTACCTGAGGATCCAGCTATACCTCTCCTGGGTACATACCCAGAAGATGGTCCAACATGTACTAAGGACACATGCTCCACTATGTTCATAGCAGCCTTATTTATAATAGCCAGAAGCTACCGGATGTCCCTCAACAGAGAAATGGATACAGAATTGGTAAATTTACACAATGGAATACTACTCAGCTATTTAAAAACAATGATTTCACAAGATTTGCAGGCAAATGGATGGAACTAGAAAATACCATCCTGAGTGAAGTAACTCAGTTACAAAAGAACACACACGGTTTGTATTCTCTGATAAGTGGATATTAGGCAAAGAGTATAGAATACCCATGATACAACTCATGGACCACATGAAGCTCAAGAGGAAGGAAGACAGAAGAGTAGATGTCTCAGTCCCAATTAGAAGGGG
Organism: Mastomys coucha; assembly: GCF_008632895.1. Classification (NCBI taxonomy): domain Eukaryota; kingdom Metazoa; phylum Chordata; class Mammalia; order Rodentia; family Muridae; genus Mastomys; species Mastomys coucha. The sequence continues at coordinate 47,372,240 of NW_022196897.1, forward strand.
GAACAATATAATCAAGGGAAGTAGTGGGTGGGAGGGACTTGGGAGGAAGAGAGGAGGGGGAAGGGAAAAAGAGGGGCAGAATCAGGTATGGGAGGAGATGGAGGGGATGTACAGAGGGTCAGGAAATTGAACAGAGGTGTGTAGCAATGTAGGGATAGGGTACTTGGGGTAGCAACCAGAAAGTCCCAGATGCCAGGAAAGCAAGAGTCTCCCAGGACCCCAGGGGAGATGACATTAGCTGAAATACCTCACAAAGGGGAGGGAGAACCAATTGAGACCATATCCAGAGGTTAGGCATGACGACCCCCCCCCAATTGAAAGATGGAGCCACCCACCCATCTCCAAAATTTTAACCCAGAATTGCTCCTGTCTAAAGGAAATACAGGAACAAAGAATGGAACAGAGACTGAAGGAAAGGCCATCCAGAAACTGCCCCACCTGGGGATCCATCCCACATACAGACACCAAATACAGACACTATTACTGATATCAAGAAGTGCTTGCTGACAGGAGCCTGGTACAGCTGTCTCCTGAGAGGCTCTGCCAGATCTTGACCAATACAGATGCAGATGCTCTCGGCCAACCATCAAACTGAGCATAGGGACTCCAATGGAGGAGTTAGGGAAAGGACTGAAGGAGCTGAAGGGGCCTTATCTGGCATCAGTGGGAGGGGAGGCCCTTGGTCCTGTAAAGGCCTGATGCCCCAGTGTAGAGGAATGCTAGGGTGGTGAGTGAGTAGATGGGTGGGGGAGCACCCTCATAGAAGTATGGTAAGGGGGTTGGTTTCCAGAGGGGAAACTGAGAAAGGGGATAACATTTGAAACGTAAACAAATAAAATATCCAATTAAAAAACAAAACAAAACAAAAAGGAGCCACAGTTAAGGAAACATCTTCATGAGACCCAGCTGTAAGGTATTTTCTCAATTAGTGAGGGGATGGCCTGGTCCTTGTTGGGTGGTGCCATCCATGGGCTGGTGGTCCTGGAGTTTTATAGGAAAGTATGTTGAGCAAGCCATGTGAGTAAGCTAGTAAGCAGCATCCCTCCATGGCCTCAGCATCAGCTCCTGCCTCTAGGTTCCTGCCCAGTTTGAGTTCCTTTCTTGACTCCCTTCAGTGATAGACTACAATGTGGAAATGTAAGTCAAATAAACCCTTTTACTCCTTAAAAAAAATTGGATGAGACTAGAGACTGGTATGGCTAGTTGCTTCAAGGAACCATGCCATTGTTCCTTTTCCCCTTTGAGTCCAGGTTGATCATTCAATGAATGAAAACTGACATTCAACAACTACTGGAAAGGAAGCATCTACAACACAGGGTAGGGTCTGCTCAAAGCTCTGAGGGTGCGGATGGGGAGGGGAGAGCTCAGAAGGAGCAACAGAGTCTGCCCAAAGAGCTCTGTCAGCAAAGAGTTTATGGGAGGTACCATTTGAGCTAAATTTTGAAGGATGAAAAAGGAAAAGGGTTTTCAAGGTGGCCTTATAAAAAAATCAAGTGACACTGGAGGAGAAAGTACACCTGGAGACTGGTGACAGTTTTGGACATAAAAGCATTTTAAAGCTATGTAGCTGTTTGGCATGAGGTATTTATTTGCTTTAATTTCCCCTTAGGAGAAATGGTCACTTTTTATTTTTAGATAGCAGGTAGCTAGAATTGTCCTTATGTATACATACAAGCTTATGCATCAAAGGTGAAACAAGCAGATGTAAAGTAGGAAATACACTAAGAATGGCTCACCTTGAACAAAGAAGAGTATGGGGTCATACAAAGGCCAATGGACATCTACAATGGCCCAGACTTAGAACTCATGATGGAGCTGGGTTTGGGTAGGGAGGAGGTAGGCCACAGAGTTCATGACAATGCTTTCTGGTCCAGTGAGTATAACTTTGGGATGAGACCAGTAACCCAGCTGGATCATAGGCAATAGAGGAAAGGTATGTGCTTTCTGAAGTTAAGTTGAATTTTGGAACCCAGATGCAAGGCCCAGACGCACTACTACACCACTGGGCGGTTCTAGTTGGTGGGAAACATACAGCTCATCTGATTCCCCCACCCTTCTTTTGAGGCAGCCTGGTGGGGCTTTACCACAGAACAGAGGTAGGAGGCCTTCTAGAAAGAGTTTCTAATTTGGAGCCTTAAGTCTGGGATTCTAGTCTCTGCACAAATATTTAATAACTTGACACTTGAATGGATTAATTAACCACAATAAGTCTTGTTGAAATTAGATAATCCCTTCTCTTCTCATGAGTCTTCATGAAGATCAAACGAAATCATTATTAAAAAGGACTTTGAGAAACAGAAAGCTAACACCATCCCTATACTTCTTATGGGCATTTTCATTACAACACTGGGATTTATTTTTATTTTTTTTTATGACACGAGTTCTACTGTGTGTTCAAGAATGTTTAAAAGGTTTGACTCAGCAGGTTTACAGTAATACTTTTTTTGTTGGCCTTGCATTTTGTCTCACTTCCCTGCATTAGACAATGATTAACTAGTTCTGGTTTTAGAAGCTGTGGATATTCAAGTCATCTTCATTAGTGAGTAAGGAGATGTTTGTGGCCCACCATGAAGATGGAAAGTGCTGTGGGAGTGTTATCGGTATTCTAAAGTGGTTAACTTAATGTATCATTTGACCCAAATTTTAGCGTCTCAGCCCCAGAACAGCAGTAAACTGGTGTAATAAAGGGATGCTGGATGCTAAGGGAGACACATGAGGAATTTCTAAGTCGGTTTGTGGGGAAGCTTGCCAAGCCAAATAACAAGGGAGGGATAGGAAAAAGGGGCAGAGGCAGGCTTCTCCCAAAACACTGCTCTTCTACTGGAAAACCCACTTCCCATTGGAGAAGGATGGATACCATCCCTCTCCTCATTGGTGAACCTCAAATCTCACATTTTAATGCATCCTCTTGACCCACCATTCCATCCCACTCCCCTTCACCATCTCCCTAAACCAGCAGAAAGACTTCCTGTAACTACGAAATTCGAATTCATGATTCTAGACTTTCCCATGTTTGGCAATTAATCACAGAAAGTGAAGTGAGCTGTGGGAGCTATCAACTTTGACCTCTCTGGTCAAATCCTTAGGTATAAGCCAACTAAATCAAGCCAATTGTGGTATCAGAGCTAGGAAGGAATTGTGCTGGGCCATGGCATCTCTAGAGAGTTACTTGACTTGGTCTGTTGAGTTGCTTCCAATTCCCATCCACAGGTACTTCACATTCTTACTTCTCAAGTGTCTACCTGCCTCACCTTCCCTCTCCCCTCTTTCCTCTTCTACAGTAAGACAGGACAGAGGAAGTAAATTTTTCTAAATTCCCCAATCTGCTTAGCACTGTGTTGGCCACTTTATGCAATCTTTCTGCTGTTTAATTTCAAAAAACTCTCAGAGGCAGAGACTAGTAGCATTTTTTGATAGTAAAATTGAGGCACAAAGATGTCATGACTTACCAGGCTGCAGACTTAGAGCACTCAATCCTGGCCTAGAAATCAGACTTAGCAGAGTCTAACTGTGCGATGGTACTGAGGCCCAGAGATGTATACACAGCTCCCAAAGGAACAAGTTCCCTTGGGGCTATGGTCGCTGTGTTACTGCTGAGTTCTCTTCAGCTTGACATGAACTGCCATATATCTGGGAGGAGGGAGCCAGAGTCGAGGACTTTCCTCTATCAGACTGGCCTGTGGTCATGTCTGTGGGGGCAGTTTCTTGATTGTTAATTAATGCAGGAGGGCCCAGCCCACTGTGGATGGTGCCATCTCTGGACAAGTAGACCTAGGCAGTTAAAGAAAGATAATCAAGCCAGAGGGAACAAGCTACTAAGCAGCGTTTCATCAAGGTCTCTGCTTCAGTTCCCGCCTTGAGTTCTTTGAGGATGGACTATTATGATTGGAACGTGTAAACCCCATGAACACTTTCCTTCTGTCTTAGATAGGGTTTCATTGCTGTGAAGGGACAACGTGACCAAAGCAACTCTTATAAAGGCTAACATTTAAGTGGGGATGGCTTACAGTTTCAGAGGTTCAGTCCATTATCATCATGGCAGGAAGTATGGTAGTGTCCAGGCAGACATGATGCTGGAGAAGTTCTACATCTTAATCTGTAATCAACCAGGAGACTATCTTCCACAGGCAGACAGGAGGAGCCCTCTGATTCCACACTGGGCAGAGTTTGAGCATAGGAGACCTGAAAGCTCATCTACACAGTGACACACTTCCTCCAAAAAGGCCATACCTACTCTAATAAGACCACACCTCCTAATAATGCCACTCATTATGGTCAAGTATTCAAACACATGAGTCTATGGGGGCCATACCTATTCAAACCACCACAAGTCCTAGGTTGCTTTTGGTCAGTGTTTGAGAACAAGCCTCCTCTTGCATCAAGTTCATGTCCTATGTATCACCCACTCCTGGTTCTCTCCTTGTGTGGCCACAAGATTCCCTTGAAGAACTCCTCTTACTAGTTACTTTGCTTGGCTATGAAGAGACCTGGAAATGTGCTCAGAAACAAGGCTGAGCACATAGTCAGTACATGGCATTTCATTTCAAAACCCAGAGGAGCCTTAAGCTCAACTGTGCTGACCATGGTGTAGTGATGTAACAGGTTTCCTAGCCCTTGATCTGTGCAGGGCACCTGTAAGCACACAAGTCTGTCTGGCTTTGCTGGGGTCCAGCTGCCCTTAACTGACAGGTTTCAACTGATTTGGAAGAACTAGGGCCTGAGTACCCTAGACAGTTAGTTCCTCATGACTGATCTAGGAATGGTCCTGATGCAGAGCTGAAGTTGCAGAGTGCTGTGAAATAGTGATTTCAGGTGTTTTTTTAATCTGTTGGGACATGTCTGAAGCACACATTTACCTTGTGTGTGCCATCTTACCAGGAGATGACCTCCTGTTTGCTGCTGCAGAGCTGTCTCCACTGACTGGACCTGTTCGCTCAGATCAAAGAACATTTCTGTTTCTACGCATTATTCTCTCTTTAATCGGTAGCAATGGCTAAGTGTGGTTCAAAACCATGTTTCATGTTTTACGGAATGTTCTACATCTCTCAAAATACTAAGGCTGGGGAGTCCTTTTGCTGTTTTTTCAAAAAGGAAAATGCCAGAGACTTGAGAATTGTGGCACAAAAGAAAATACAGATAAAAGACAAATTAAGCAATAAATCTGTGGTCCTGAACTGAAACTGAAAGTATGGGTTTGAACCCAAAAAAAGCATCTCATCCTCACATGTGCAGTGCAAGCAAACATACAGGCAACACGTTTCCCTGACATGTCCAAGGACATAGCTGATAAACAAGAACAAACTCACAGTGAGTCCCCTTATGGCCAGATTTGTGTGGAGACTACATACTTCCCATCAAAAGAAAACCTGGGGCTTCCTGATGACCTGGCTCAGGAATTCATATCTGGTCACAGAGACAGCAAGGACAGTGTGGAAGACTGCAAGGGCCATATCCTTGAAGACATTCCCATCCAACAGATGGAGCACAAGCATTAGGAAGAGTTATAGTGGATGGAGATAGATCAATGCTTAAAACACTTACTTCATTGTGACTCTAGAGGAGCCCCTAGCCTCTAACTACTCACTGTTGGAGGATGCTAGTGAGGAAATCATCCTTTTGGAAACTAGGAAGAGAAATGTGTGAAGCATCTCTGCTGGCTTTCCTTTAACACCTATACCACAAACCAAAGAAAACATTCATTGCAAAGAGTTGCTTTCATATGGAAATATCCCAGATGTAAATTAAGACACTTAGAATAGGCCAGGGACTGCAGTTTGGTAGGGAAGCCCTTCCTTATCAGGAAAAGACCTTGAGTTTAGTCCCCAAACCAAACCAAATGGCTGTGGGGAGCCACAGCTGCCACCCTACATATATATTGAACACCTGGTCTCTGGCCAGAGCAGAGAGTATTGAGATAAACAAGCCTTAGTTGGAAAAGCTGTGTGCCTCTAGTTTGTGATGCAAGCTGGCATGATTTTCCCACAGCCTATTATGTTTTGCCACATAGCCGATGCTGATTGGGACCAGGGAAAGTACTTAACCCACAGGGCTGGGGGCTGGGATAGTAATAGTAGTGAGTAAGTATGGAGAGTATTGAGTAAGTATGTAGAGATAGTAATTATGTAGAATTAGGGCTGGTGATGGGCTGAAGGAGAATTAGGAGTAAGTATGTAGAATTAGGGTTGGTGATGGGTTAGGAGAGATTTAGGAGTAAGTATGTAGAATTAGGGCTGGTAATGGGATAGGAGAGAAGATGTAGATATAGAAGTAAGATGTAAGGATAGATGTAAGATATAGAATTAGGAATAAGTATGTAACTAATAAGATGTAAGTAATAAGATATAAGTAGTAATAAGTAAGATGTAAGAAGAAGATATAGAAGAATATAAAAGAAGCTAGCTAGTAAGAAGAAGTAAATATGAAGGTTCCTGATTAAACTGCATGGAGAAGGGCTTGGTGTTTGCCTCCTTACTTCTAACTGGATGGGTAAGGCGGCCGACAAATGGCAAAACCATACTCTTGTCAAATCAACGCATCTACATGTTGATCATCAAAAACTCCCGTCACAAAGAGAAAATTGAACATTCTGATACTCTACACAGAACAAGTAACTACCTAAAAATACTTTTTCTTTTTCTTTTTTTTTAAAACACTTTTTCTAAAGTAAAATAAACCTCAATATTGATCAGGTCTTTGATTAAATAATGAGGTGTGGACTCTAGAAAATTTATAGGATGAATAACCCTCTTACGTCAGTAAATACACTATAAAAGGAAAAAGAGATGGATTAAAAAACCTAGATGTTAAAACAAACTTTAGGAGACTTTACTAATCAATTATAGTATATAAATGTTATTTAGATCCTGATCCAAATAAACCTTAAATATACTATATAGTAGTTAGAATATATATGTGCCTGCCTGCCTGTATGTCTGTCTGTCTAATTTAGATATTTGAGCATTATCTGAAAGATTTTTGATGTTAAAGAATTATAGTTTCACTGGGCAGTGGTGGTGCACACCTTTAATCCCAGCACTTGGGAGGCAGAAGGAGGAGGATTTCTGAGTTTGAGGCCAGCCTGGTCTACAGAATGAGTTCCAGGACATCCAGGGCTACACAGAGAAACCCTGTCTCACAAAACAAAACAAAACAAACAAACAAACAAACAAAAAACAAAACAAAAAAACAACCCCCCCAAAACCCCCAAGAATTATAGGTTCAAATGCGATCATTGTAATGTTTTTGACAGGGAAGTCCTTATATTTTAGTGATAACGATAATACTATGATATTTGTGGATGAAATATTCTGAGGTCTGAGATCTGTTTCAAGAAAAAGACAGAACTGAGTTAGAACTGAATCACTGAGCACTGTTCAACTATTGCTTGGTGGTTCATTACAATATTTAATGAACATAAGACCAAGTTGAAAAAGATGGTCAAATTGTGCTTTCATCATGGGTTGCTCATCTTGCAGGCATACCTTAAGAACAGCCTTGGCTGAGTTTATAAAAAGCATTTGGCTTCCTGTTCAGTGGTCAATTTAGGTCATCAGTTTATGCTGGATTAAGAGTCTGCCATGGGGCCTGAGCTAATGGATTCTTTTGTGACAGGCAGGAGAGGAGATGTGATTTAAGGTGGTGTTTCTACAAGCTGCAATTTAAAAGGAAAAGGGAAACACGGGGCCTTTTATATTGCTATTTTCCCCAGAAACAATTTACATTTTCATCTTATTCAGAGACAATTTACTCAGTGTCAGTCAGCACGCGCAGCCATGCTGAGCATCACAGCATTATTTTTGCTTCAGGGAAAAGAGAGAAGAGTAGTGCCACTCAAATAAATTACAGCAGAAACTTATGAATGACAGGGTGCTGCGCTTCATTTCCAGATTTTAGACATCTAAATATGCCCTGAGGAAGTTAACATGGAAAACCAAAAATTTCATCGGCTGAAAATGTATTAATTTATTTTGACAGGTATAGACACTCCTAACAAAATTCCAGGGTATAGACTGATCCTTGGATGGCTCCGTCTTGGCAGCACAGCGATACAAAGTGACACGGTGGTGTTCAGAATGCAGAGCAAGGAGACTGTTCCATAACACCGGCCAGGGCACTTCCTATATCTGAGCTGTGTGACGTCAACAGAGTCCTTAAACCAATGTGGGCACGCAAGCACACTCGTGCGCGCACGCTCACGTGCACACACACACACACACACACACACACACACACACACACACACACACAAAACCCAATTTGCTCTAATGTCACTTTGTGTGTATTTTTAAAAAGGCAGGATTTTAAAAAGTGACTAAATATTTAAAACAGTAAGGTCTACAGAATGTAAAATGGGATGGTAAATGTCCCTGTACAACCGTTTCCTGCTACCTGTACAGTCTCCCTCACTATAGATGTCACATCACAGTGACACATTTGTCACAACAGAAGAACCCACAGTGACACATTGCAATCACCCAGAGTCCCTTCTCATCCCTGTTAGGCACTTCATTTATACAGGAGAAAATGCAGGCCTGCATTTCTTTATCATTTTCCTTGCGAGGCAAGGCTAGCTGGCACAATGTCCTTCAATTCTTATCTTGTAAAAATAGTTCTCCTTCAGTGTTAGAGGATAAGTCCACAGAGCACAGAACTCTTAGGGGTTTCCCTCCCACCGTCATCACCAGATAGTTCGCATACTCCCTTCTGGCCTGCCTGATTTCTGAGAAGTCAGGAGTAATTCTTATCTTTTCTCCAGGCCATGGAAGGCGCTTTCTCACGATGGCTCTTTTGTCTTTTATTTGTCCGAAGTTTGAAAATGATATGTGTAAATTCTTAGTCATCTGGGAAATGAAATCAAAACTACTTTGAGATTTCATCTTATACCTGTCAGGATGGCTAAGATCAATAAAACAAATGGCAGCTCATGTTGACAGGGATGTGGGGTAAGGAGAGCATGCCTCCATTGTTGGTGGAGTGCAAATGTATAGCCATTATGGAGATCAGCATATGAGTTCCTCAGGAAGATGGGAATCGATCCATCTCAACATCTACCTATTCTACACTCCTAGGTATATACCCAGAGGATGCTCCATCTTACCACAGGGACACTTGCGCAACCATTGCTGCTCTATGCATAATACCCAGAAGCTGGAAACAACTAGATGTCCTTCAACAAAGAATGGATAAAGAAAATGTGATATATTTACACAAGGGAGTATTACTCAGCTCCTAAAAAAATGAAATCATGAAATTTGCAAGTAAATGGGTGAAACCATTTTAAAAAAAATTCATCCTGAGTGAAGTAAGCCAGACTAGAAAGACAAATACTATATGTATTTGCTTACATGAGATATTAACTATTAAATCAATTAAATCAATGATAACTGTCTTAGTTAGGAATTCATTGCTATGAAGAGACACCATGACCAAGGCAACTCTTATAAAGGAAGACATTTAATTGGGGCTAGTTCAGAAGTTTAGTTCATTGTCATCATGGTGGGAAGCATGGCAGCATCCAGGCACATATGGTGCTGGAGAGAGAGCTGAAAGTTCTGTTTCTTCCGGTTGGCCTGACACTGGGCCTGACTTGAGCATCTGAGATCTGGAAACCCAACCTCAGTGACACATTTCCTCCAAAAAAAAAAAAAAAAAAACCTCATCTACTCCAATTAATGCCACTCTCAATGGGTCCATGGGGGCCATTTTCATTCAAACTACCACCATAATCAAGGTACAATCCATTGAGCTGCAAAGGTTAGGTATATAGTGATGGACTAGGGGACAAGGAGCAAATAAATTTTGCAAGGAAAAAGAAGTAGAATAGATAGCTATAGTTGGAAGGTAGCAGAGGCAGGAATGGGAGGATTAAGCAGGGAGTGGGAGAGGAGAGAAAGATGAGGGAGGGGATAGAGGCCTTGCAAACACAACAGGACTGAGCCGCATATGAACTTAGAGACTGAGGCAGCATGCATGGTGCCTACATAGGTCTGTACTAGAAGGGATCCTAAGGCTGAAAGAAGTGGGCACATGCCCTCATCCCTAACCTATCTCTAACTGATAAGCACATGTAAAGGAAAAATTAGTTTTCTCCCAGGGAGCCTCTCTGGGGAAACAAACTATTCTTAAAGGCAGGCTGCATGTCCAGCAGTAGGCGGCCAACAGAGAACCAACTCAGTGGCCTCTTTGAAGGTTCCTTGCCTCATGATGTCATGTTGGATCTTCTTTCTTTTAAAAATATTTTCATTTTTGTTTCTCTCTTAATTACCCTTTGTGTATCTATATGGCTTCTGGTTTTGTGTTTTTATGAGAGTCCTGAGTATGCAAATGAGTCTTTGGTTCTCTCTATATTTCTTGGGCTCTTTCCCTTCTATTTGTATTGTCCTGTTCAAATGTGTTTGGTTTTGTCTTATCTTGTTTTATTTTATCTTATTATTGTCTCTTAGATGACTGTGTGTCTTCTAATGAGGCAGAAAAGGGATGTATCTGAATGGGAGGTGAGGTGGCTGTGGAACTGGGAGGAGTAGAGGGAGGAGAAACCGTAATCAAGATAAACTGTATGAATAAAGAATCTAATCCAGGAGGGGAATAACAACTGGATTGTAAAAACAATTAAATAATAATAATAATAATAATAATAATAATAATAATAATAATGATGATGATGATGAAAAAAAAGGAATCTAATTTCAACAAAAGAAACACAAAAATGAAAATGAGGGGAAGGGCATTATTCTTGTTTGGTGTTCTCTGAGCTTCTAGAATCTTTGGTTTGGGGACACGCATTGTCTGAGGATCATTCCTGCTGCCATCTCTCTTCCCATCCTTCTGCTGTTCCATCACAGGTATTTAAAGATGTTTTAATTATCCCACAGTTTGCTGGGCAGTGGTGGTGCACGCCTTTAATCCCAGCACTTGGGAGGCAGAGACAAGTGGATTTCTGAGCTTGAGGCCAGCCTGGTCTACAGAGTTAGTTCTAGGACAGCCAGGGCTACACAAAGAAACCCTGTCTTGAAAAAAAACAAAACAAACAAAACAAAAAACAAACAAAATATATCCCACAGTTCTTGTGTAGTTTGCTCTTTTTCTTTCATCTTTGTCCCCTCTGTTTCTCAGGTTTTCCTACGTTTCTCCATCACAGCCTGTAGTACAGGATTCCCTCGCTTAGCAAATGCAGGGTATTAATAAGCCATAAGCACCCTTTGATTCTGTTAGGGTACATTGTGTCTCTCATTGGATTTTTTTGTCTTCTTCCTCAGAACGCCCATTACTCTGTTTTCCATTAAAGCCTTCAGAATGTTAAATATAATTTCCAGGTGGCTTGATAATTCCAAGCTTCCTGTCACATGACTGATTCTGATGCTTGTTCAGTTTCTCCCATCAGCACATTCTGCCTTTGAGCTTGTGACAGTTGTGCTGCCGCTGGATGTGATTCGCTTGGTGAAAGGAACTTAGTAAAGATTTGAGGTCACATGTCCCGGAGGGGTATGTTCTACGCCCTCTGAGCCTGATCATCATGGTTTAGGTTTGTGGTATTCAACTATGAGGGCTTTCTCTTCTTATGGGGAAAAATGGCTGGAGAAGGCTGGCACTGGGTACCACCCTTCTTCCCCAAACGGTCTCTTCTGCTTGGTCAAGGACAGAATGTTCTTGCCTCTTCCTCAGCTAGAAGCATGAGGAGAGATTTTTCCAAGGCTCTCTGTGAGACCCTGACATTGCTCCTGGAGGTGGAGCTTATAGAATGGGGGTAGAGGATCCTCCTGTGATGGCCCCCATCAGAGGGTAGACGCTCAGATGTCCCTCACCCAGCCTCCAGCAGCCTAGTGTGTTGGTATCTTGTCCCAGCCCTGGGCCCCTGCGAGGATTCTGCTTGTAAGTTTCTGCCCCAGGAGGCTGAGGTTCTATAGTCTTGTCTGTCTCTTCAATTTAAGCTGTGGTTCTCAACCTTCCAAATGCTGTGACCCCTTAATACGGTTCCTTATGTTGTGGTGACCTCCAGCCCTAAAATTATTTTCATTGCTATTCCATAACTGTAATTTTGCTATTCTTAGGAATTGTAATGCAAATATCTGGGTTTTCTGATGGTCTTAGGCAAAGGGTTCTTTGACCCCCAGAGAGGTTGTGATCTAGAAGGTTGAGAACTCCCGGCTTAGAGGGTAGGGTTTTGCCCTCCGATTGAGTTTTTCTGATGCATCTAAGGATTATTAGAAGTGTCCAGGTTTTTATGATGGCATAGCCACTTCTAAGCTTCTTACATGCTGGGTTGCGTACTGGAAGTCTTTGGAAAGTATAGCTGTTTAAACCATGTAGCTAAACCAAAGAGAATATAAATGTCCTTCTTTGATCTTTCCGTGTTATAATTTTAACTCAGGCATCCTAAAGGAATGCCTTTAAAACATTCAGAGCTAGGTTTTAAATGTTAAGAAAACAGAGACTAAGTCAGACTTTCCTTTGGCATCTTATGGTTCTCCAGAGTGCTCACATAAGCGGCTGGCCCATCCCAGAGTGAGAGAGTACACATCTAGAGTGCATAGCTGAGGGATCCTAACAAGCTAACCCAGGTATTCTAGACTTAAGTGAGATATTACACATGGTGATAAGAAAAGCAAAGATTACAATGCAGCAGACACTGTAAAATTTCATTTGATCCTCACAAAAGCTTATTAATGTAGACACTATTACGGTTAATCCTTTACCTTAATCATAAAGAAACAGATGGAGAAAGTAACTTTCCTAAAATGGTCACACCTTGCATATGACTCAGTAGTAGGTACTCTGTACATATTAAGCTCTGACCCATGCGATTTCTTGGGACTATTAGTTTCATCCTAATATCTTCAGTGAAGACACGTATTTTTGGTGTTAAAGATGGAGCCTAGAGTCTCATGCAGGCTAGACAAGCACTAACTATATCTACAGCCAAGCAGTTCTCATCTTAATATTTACTTGAGCCAAACTGTTAACGGCTTCCTATACCTAGAGAATAAGGGGAAAATCTTGAGCTTAAGCTGTGGGGCTGGAGAGATGGCTCAGAGGTTAAGAGCACTGACTACTCTTCCAGAGGTCTTGAGTTCAATTCCCAGCAACCACATGGTGGCTCACAACCATCTGTAATGGGATCTGATGCCCTCTTCTTGGTGTGTCTGAAGACAGCAATGGTGTACTCATATACATAAAAAAAAAATCTTTAAAAAAAAAAGACTGGTATTAGACAAATGACTTAGTGTGTTTAAGAGAACTGGCTGTTCTTCTATAGGACCTGGGTTCAATTCCTAGCACTCACGTACTGGCTCATAACCATAGATAACTCCAGTTACAGGGGATCTGAAACCTTCTTCTACTTTCTGTGGGTACCAGTCAAGCAAATGATGGATGTACATGTGTAGGAGGAATGTAAGTCCTTGTGCTCACAGATAAACACCAGGGGAAGCAGGAATGTTAAATACCCCCCCCTCTCAAGATTTAATTACTTATTTTACATGTATGAATATTGCTCTCTTCAGACATACCAGAAGAGGGCATTAGTTCCCATTACAGATGGTTGCGAGCCACCATGTGGTTGCTGGGAATTGAACTCAGGACCTCTGGAAGAGTAGTAGTCAGTGCTTTTAACTGCTGAGCCATCTTTCCAGTCCAGGTTTGTCCCTTAAAGGAAGAGATGTGTAACCTGTTTTCTGCTGAGAAAGCTGGAAGTGGCTGTACTTAGTCGCCTGGTAAATTTTGCACTATATGTGTGGGCAGGACACACTGAGTCCTTCCCCAGTCTGATATCTTGAGCCTGTTTCCTAGTTAATCTATAGAACTCATCTTTATAGAAGAGGTCACTCGTACTTTACAAAGAGTTTTGATGTAGTCTTGTCTTAAGCTTGGTTATGCATGTGAGGCTGAGTTAATTATCACCAGGACACCTTTTCCAAATTGTGATACACTTAAATATGTCTAAAATAAACTACTTTGAGTCAGACTCTTAAAGTTTGAACCAACATGAGCTACTGAGTCATGTTGAACCGAACTGTCTTCTTGTCTATTGTATCAACACTGATAGCTATAGTGTTTGCAGAGAACCCCATAGACGCACATGCAGGCAACACAGCTGTATACAAAATATAAAAGAATGTAAACACATACACCCAAACTAGTGACATGACACCAGTTAACAGTGGAAAGTGTTGGCATTAGGAGGTAAGGAGAGGATGGTCACATTTTTCTTACTGTACTTGTATTTTCTTAAAAGACCTATGTAACTCCTACAGATTCATCTCAACAGCTAAGACTAGAGCAAAAATAGGTGTGCTCAATTGATGCAAGATAATAGAGACAGATTGCAACTGATCATGGAAACTCAAGACATACAGCCATTTTATCCATAGTGAGAAGTACTGACAACTACATCGTCTAATATTATAAACCAGTGACAGTTTGCCTATCATTGTTTTGGAGTTGAAATTAAGAATGCATTCTGGCTAGACTTTTATAGTAATGAAAATAGAGGGTTGGGGCCAACATGGGCTGGCAAGATGGCTCAATAGAGATAGACACTTGCTGCCAACCCTGACAAGTTGAGTTCAACCTGGGACCTGCATGATCTTTCAAGTTTTCCTCTGATACATGCTCTGTGACACCACACACACACACACACACACACACACACACACACACACACACACACACACACACACTAACAACAAAACAAAACCCAATTATGTAGCTTTTTAAACAGGATCTCTCTATAGTCCAAGCTGGTCTCCAGCTTCCTATGTAGTTCACGCTAACCTCCAACTAATGCGCCTTCTGCTTCAGTCTCCTTCCAGTGCTGGGCTCCCAGAGATGCTGTGCAAGTCTTGAGGTTATCTCATACTATTTCACAGTTCACTAGTACTCATCCCTCTTCAGTTTGGTAAAGACTCTCTTTTGCTTGGTTTCTGGATGGATAGATAGATTTGTACAAAGACCTTCTGAAAGGATACAGCTTGAGCCCTCTCACACATTTCCTTCACATACAGAGGAAATCTACTGCCTCCTTTGTATTGATGAAATGTCACAAACAAGAAATGGACCAAGTCGGGCTGCAGAGATGGCTCAGCAGGTAAGAGCACTGACTGCTCTTCTGAAGGTCCTGAGTTCAAATCCCAGCAACCACATGGTGGCTCAAAACCATCTGTACAGCTACAATGTACTCATATACATAAAAAAAATAAATAAATGAAAAAAAAAAAAGAAATGGACCAAGTCTTCAAATGTATTTATACTGAAATAAAGAAGGAATGTATAGTCTAGGCTGACAACCTATGCTTCCTTGGCACCTGAAAATTATTCTTACTCCGGTTCTACTGTAGTATGTGGCCAAAGCCATGAGCATCTCTGAAATTGGTCAACCAGGCACAGATTTGTGCACTGGAACGCATATGAACTAATAGGACTAATGGCTTTAATATCAGAACTTCAGGAATCCATGAAGACCCATAAGAACAGCATTCCAGTAATGGTTCTACATTCCCCAAGGGATGCCATGTGAACTGGTTAGATGGTTCACTTCTTATACCTGGTTTATTCTAGACTGGTTAAAACTTTGCGATTCATGAGAAGGGTCTATAGGATAATACAGAAAGAGGACGGAACTTTCCAGTAACTAAGGCAAGTGTGGTCTCTAGCAATAGCTGTGATCCTGAAAACATCGCGATACATATAAACTTTAAAATGGCCACCCTGTGTTGCCTTACATAGACCTGTTATGATCACTTTAGTGACACTAAATATTAAGAAAACATTAAGGGAGAGTTGAAGGAAATGACCAAAGGTAGAGGGAAGTTGGGGTCAAGGAAACATACTTGCAGGGGTGAGGGTGGGAGCGGGGTGAGCTGGTATCGTGGGGGACTACTCACTGGGTTGATGTGTGTTCCAGTATGTGTACTGCACTGGCTCCCTCTGTCCCACAGTCTTCCAAGTGTACTCTCCTGTATTGTTTTGGTCTTGAAGAGCAATCCAAAAATAACTGTCCTTTTTTGGCACACTACTGATCAAACTGGTAATAAAAGCTTGTTCAAATCTTGATAGGAATAAAAAAGAAATTGTTATACTAAGTTTCTGGATGATTAAAAATGTCATTAAAGCACAATAAAGTGTACAGAATGGAATCTGAGTAAGCATTTCTTGTTAAGTCTCTAGAACACAGAATCAGGAAAAACACAAAGACCTTCGTATTTTTAATAGACATTAAATATCAGTGCAACCCCAGAGATACAGGAGTGGAGGGAACATAACTCTTAAAGATTTAACTCTTGTAACTGTCGAGAGGGCTGGAGTCCAGGTCTGACTCTGTAGTGAAATGGCAGCCTTCACACACAGCAATGCATCACTTGGAGAAAGATGTCTACTTTATATGTAGGCTGCACACCACACACTGATATACATGGGTTAGGGGAGACAGAAGGGAAGAGGGAGGACTTTATTCTTTTCTGAATGTGCATTTTCTACCATGTAGCACACACGTGCCCTCTCCCCACACTTGCTCAGTAAGAAAGAAAGTGGAGGAACAATGCTATGCCTCCCAAATCAGTCTGTTCACAGGCATATGGAGTCTTTGGCTTATTCAAATGTGTTCAAATGGGTATTTTCACTGAAGATAAATTTCAACAAATCCAAGGCATTCCACCTACTAGCATTTCTTCCAAGCAGCTGAATGAGTTTGCTCTCAATGATTGTTGGCAATACTCCCTTTCAAATACAAATACATCCAAAGCAGATGCAGACAGCTTGTGTATACATGCTTACACACACACACACACACACACACACACACACACACACACACACACACAAATGAAGCATGCATACCAAACTCAACTAGCATTGAATTCAAAGCTTAGTTTGAAACTACTTTCAAAGCACATAAAATTAGAAAGACATTTAAATGGTGGTGACTTCTGGCCAGATCTGCTGACTCAAGAGAAAATATAAGGCCTGGTAAAATTACCCAAGAAACCTCAGGAGAAAGGGCACTGGACTTGCAAGATTCAATTTTGGATTCTTTTTATTGCATGCATTATTCACTTGCTACAGAGAGCAAAAGCAGGGGACCATGGTGTAACCAGAGGAGACTCAAAGGGAAGGGGAAGGAAGGACAGAAGGACAAAAAGTGGAACAGTAAGTGCCTTAGGGCCACCCCAGGGGACTTCAGTGGAGCACCTGAGGTGCTCCCTTTGGCAAAGGATGTGGGTTTCATCAGGCTTTAGTAAATATCCCCTGCAAATGCTCTACAACAGTCTAAATTGTACACCTTTAAAGTCAGAAACATTACTTTTAGCTATACTTCAGAGGCAGGACATTGCATACACATGTTTCTGAGGAAGATACGTAAAGCTAAATATCGGCTAGACGCTGTAATGACACTCCTTATTCTTTATGGCGTGTGTGGTCACAATAGAAGATCTATGTATGGTGCCCTCTGCTACCCTAGAATTGCTGTGCTACAAGCCAGAGACTAGTTAATGTGTTGTTGCTAAGTCCAAGGGTATGATTGGTTCTTCTATGAGTTTATCAAATTGTAAAAGTACCTTTTATTTGCCTGATGTAATTGACATCTGGTAGGCTTACTGCCTCTGTCTGCTAAGCTAGGCCTAGTTCTGGAAGCTTCTGGCCTCTGTGAAATCTAATCTAGGCTTAGAATGTTTTCAGACTTACTGCTAAGCTCACCCTTTCTAGCTCTTTCTGAGCTCTGGCTGGTTCAACTCAGCTGTTCTGGCTGAAATTCTTCTCCAAGCTGACTGATTCAATCTGACTTCTCTATTTTACACTGTATTGCTCTGCTTGGCCTCAAGCTAACTTTGGCAATATGTTCTAATCTTCTGGTTTCTTCTCGAACTTGGCTTCAGCGGCCTCTGCTGACCTGCACTGAATTCAGCTGGGATTAAAGGTGTGTACCGCTCCTGGACCTAAGCTTTTCTGGAAAAAACATTCCTGGAACTTGCTCTGTACCAGGCTGGCCTTATGCTCAGAGATCTGCTTGCCTCTGTCTCCTTGGATTAAAGGCATATCTATAGTCCAGCCAATATAGCCAGGCTGTTGGATTAAAATTCTTCTACACCAAATAATAGTAAGAAATGACTCTGTCTGTAAATTTGGCCTTGGGTGTCATTATTCAAGACAACAGTGCTTAAAAAACTCTAAAGTTTCAACAGTCCAGCTTACAAGATGGTACCATTAGTAAAATAATTCAGCAAGCTCATCTAAGCCAAACATATACTTTTGAAGCTGTCTGGGGAGTACTTTGGAAAACCATGCATGGTCCAGGGCAAGCTCTTGAGTATCCATTTCCAGTTAGCAAAGAAGCAATTTTTTATTCTTTACCACTTTCTGTCTGGTTTCAAACACTGGATGAAAAATTCTGGTTACAATATGTAGATGGTATCTGAGAAGACACATCATAATGAAAGGATTTCATTTGGGTTCATGGTCCAGAAGGTTAGTGTCCATGACCATCTAGGTGGGTAGTATGATAGTAAACAGGCAGGCAGGCATAGTGCTGGAGCAGTAGCTGAGAGCTTACTTCTGATCTATGAGCATGAGACAGAGAAGGAGAGAGGGGAGAGAGCGAGGAGAGGAGAAAGAGGGGGGGGCACTAACTGGGAATGGAGGTAGGCTTTTGAAACCTCAAAGCCCACTTTCGTTGATACACCTCCTCCAATAGTTTTAAACTTTCCAGTTTTAAAAACCTTCAAATGTATGAGCCTATGGAGATCATTCTCATTCAAATGGCCATAGACAGTAGCATTTAAATTTTTCCTACACCCATGTTTTAGAAGTATTTACAGAAGAACAGTTCAGAGTTAGCTCTATGCCATCTGGCCATTTAGTTTGAGTTTACTGATGTTAATTCAAATATTGCTATGGTGTAAGAAACCAGGATCATTGTATATACATAGTTTTATGTTATCCTTTGAACCAAGAGAAGTTGTCTTTCTGTCTCTAACAATAAACAACCCAAAAATGAAGCTAAGGAAAGAATTCCATGTCCCATATCACCCTCTCCAAAACAAGATACCTGGGAACAAAGACAAACAAGGAATAGAAAGTGCTGAATAACAAAAATTGCAGGGTACTACTTAAAAAGATATCAAATATACAAAATGAATGAAAAGACATCCCACACTTACAGCCGAGAAAACTTACTACTATTAGCTTGTCCACACTACCACAGTGGACTACATAGTCAGTGCAATCACTGAAAATTCCAGTGATCTGTTTTTTGCAGAATACACATATTAATTCTGAAATCTATGTACAATTTCAAGGGATCTTGAATCCCCAAAACAACCAAGAAAAGGAACAAAGTTGGGAGGCTCAGATTTTTTTTATTTCAAAATTTAATTTAAAACTTCAGTAATTAAAACAGTATTGTGCTTATATGAGACTGACTTATGGGAGATCCGTGGAATAAGATGGAAGAAGCCACAAAATAAAACCTTGCATATGTGAGCAAATAATTTCCAACAAAAGCACCAAGAACATTCCATAGAGAAGGTCAGCTCTTTTCACAAGTGGTGCTAGGAAACCCGGATAGGCATTTGCAAAACAGGACCCTTACCTTATACTGTGTTAGAAAATGAACTTGAAGCAGGTCAAAGACCTAAGGATAAAGCTAAAATTGTAAAATTCTTGGGATAAGAAAAACTTTATAGCATTGGATTTGGTAATGGTTTCGTGGATACGACACCAGAGGGACAGACAATAAAACAGCAGATAAACTGGGCCTTATCACAATGAAAAGCTTTTGGGTATCAAAGATCAAAAACTGAAAAGGCAATCACAAAATGAAGAAAATATTTCCAATCATGTATTAGGTAAGGGTTTAATATATAGACTACATAAAGAACTCTTATAGGGCTGGAGAGATAGCTCAGTGGGTAAGAGCACTGACTTCTCTTCTAAAGGTCCTGAGTTCAAAAAATCCCAGCAACCATGTGATGGCTTACAACCATCTATAATGAGATCTGACACCCTCTTCTGGTACATCTGAAGACAGCTAGAGTATACTTACATATAATAAATAAATAAATCTTTTTTTCTTTTTAAAAAAAGAACTCTTACAATTCAGCAATAAATACCCTAAGTTTTAAAAAGGCCAAGGATTTAAATAGAAAATTCTCCAAAGATGATGTATGAGTGGCCAATAAGCACAAAAGGTGTTCAACACTAATAGTCATCAAAGAAATAAAAGTCACAGTAACCATGAGATACTTAGACTTAGTAGGATCGCTGTTATCAAAACAAAATAAAGGAAGACAACTGGAAGCTAAGAAGTAAAGTCCAGAATGTGGAGAGACTGGAGCCCCATGTGCTGCTGGGGTGCAAAATGGTATGACCATTATGGAAAGCAGTTTTGCAATTTTTCAAAAAAAATATTAAAGATAAAATCACATGATTCAACAATTTCCCCTCTAACTATATCCTCAAGGAATTGAAACTAATAACTCATATTTGTTTATTTATTTAAAGTATCATTGTTCACAGTAGTCAAATGCTGGAAGCAATGTTTGGTGGTTTGAATAGGTTTGGTCCCCATAAACTTGTGGGTTTGAATGTTTGGCCCATGGGGAGTGGCACTATGAAGAGGTGTGGCCTTGTTGGAATAGGTGTGACTCTGTTGAAGGAATGTTTCACTGTGGTAGTGGGCTTGGAGGTCTCTTCTTATGCTCAGACTCCACCCAGCGTGCGAGAGACCCTTTTACTGTCTGCTGTAGGAGACAGTTTCTGTTTGGATGCTTTTGCATCAAGATGTAGAACTCTCAGCTTCTCCAGCACTATGTCTTTCTGGATGCTGCCATGCTTCCTGCCATGATGATAATGGACTGTACCTCTGAAATTGTAAGCCAGCCCCAATTAAAGGTTGTTCTTTTTAAGAGTTACCTTGGTGATGATGTCACTTCATAGCAATGGAAACATAGACCAAATGTTTATTGATGAGCAAGTTGGAAAATGCAATGTGCAAACAAACAATGGAAAATTAGCCTTATAAAGAAAGGAAATTCTGACGTATGTTGTACTGTGTATAAAACTTGAAGGCACTATGCTAATTGAAATGAGCCAGGTAGACAGTCTTACTTAAGGTTTCATTGCTGTGAAGAGACACCATGACCAAGGAAAGTATTATAAAGGAAAACCTTTCATTGGAGCTGTCTTACAGAGGTTCAGTCCATTATCATCATGGTGGGAAGCATGGCAGTGGGCAGGCAGACATGGTAGTGGAGGAGCCAAAAGTTTTACATCTTGATCCAAAGGCAACAGGAGGAGACTGGATGTGATTCAGACTGGATGCAGCTTGAGCATTTAAGAGGTCAAAGCCATACCTCCTCCAATAAGGTCACACATCCTAATAGTACCACTCCCTACAGCCAAACATGCAAACACACGAATCTATAAAGGCCGTACCTATTCAAACCACCACATGTCGCAACACAGTATAAGAGGGCCCTATTATATCTGATACCTTGAATAGTCCACCTTCTAGAGCCTGGAACAGAAAACTGCTCACTAGGAGCTGAGGGTGGGTGAGGGAAGGAGAATTGGAAGTATTACTGTGTGAGTATGGAGTTTAGAGTGTCAGAATAAGAGCCATGGTCTGGAACAGATGGTACTGGTTGATGCACAGTAATGTGAATGCATTTAAGACCACTGATGCCTTCTTCACATCATGACAGTGGCACATTTGATTTCATGAATAAACCAAGTTAATTCTAATTGTGTTTGGGGGAATATGGCTTTCAAAACAGGAGCATGTGAACTATGGCAGTATATCTCTTTTTTTGGGGGGGGGGGCAAACTTGAAAAGCATCAAGCATCATTTGCATTATTTTATACAAAACTTTTCATGGCTGACTGGTTCATGGTTCACTGACTTAACTATCAAGCATGTAGACAACGATCTGTGGTATCATTGTAATTCAGTTTTGCATCCTGTTCTGTCTGGAAGCAAAGTGGTCAGACCTGAAGAGGGCTTGCTTTTTTTTTAACAGTAGTCCAGTAAATCAAAATCTGTTACTCAGACAGAAGGGTCTGTTTTTCTTCCCCTTTGTCTTCCACAATGAATTTTTAAAAAGTCCTAGACCTGAAACAGTTTGCCCCAGAACAAAAGGAATGAGTCGTTTGGAGCAGGTGTTCTAATTGTGCCCATCAAACCTGTCACTCCACTGTGCAGACAGTGGAAAACTAATTAACAACTACAAGCCCAGGTGCTCAGAGTGGCAGAGAGTCTGTAACTCAAACAGGATGTCGGTGATGGAGGCAGGTGATTCCCAAGCCTGTCAGTGGGAGCTCCTGGGTTTGAGAAGCCGTCCCTCACACTGCCCTTGTTTCTCAGACAAGTCCTGCTGCAGAACGTCCCAGCTCTGATAACCACTTGGCTTCTTCCCTGATGGGGTCTGAATGAAGTGAGGGCACACTTTCCTCAACCCAAGAGTCCCATGGTGGAGCCCCTGCTTTGGATGTGTCCTTGCGTGGGGAGGTGAGTCCTGGTGCTGACTGATTGAGTGGGAGTCACATCATTGGCCTCATGCAGTCCTGCAGGCTGTGTGGAGACTGGAGGCATGCCAGCACAAGGTAATCTGGATGGGCCTACGTGCCTTGTGCTGGCTAAGTTTTATGGCAACTTGACATAAGCTAGAGTCATCTGAGAAGAGAGAGCCTCAACTGAGAAAATGCCTTCAGAAGATGGGTTGTGAGCAGAAAAGTCTGTAGACATCTTCTTAACTCATGATCAATGGGGGACAGCCCAGCTCTTGTGGGTGGAGCTATCCCTGGCCTGGTGGTCCTGGGTGCTGTTAGAAAGCAGGCTGAGTAAGCCATGAGGAGTAAGCTAGTGCACAGCCCTCCTCACGGCCTCTGCATCACCTCCTGCCTCCAGGTTCCTACTCAGTTTGAGTTCCTACCTTGACATCCCTCAGTGAACTGTGATTCAAGATACTTAAGCCAAATAAACACTTTCCTCCCCAGGTTGCTTTTGGTCCTGGTGTTTTATCATAGCAACATTTGCCCAAATTAAGACATGGCTGAAAGTAACATTAAAAAAAAATTAATTTGTGTGATAACTTCTGCTTTAGTGTCAGACTGTATTAAGTGTTGACTGCTAAATATAGTTTGCAAAGCAAAAACAAACAAACAAACAAACAAACAAAACAAAACATCCCACAGATGTTTATAGAATCCTCTTGTGTCCAGTTTGAAGGAAATGAAACCTTTTGTCCTCAGAAACTCTCTAACAGTTGTATGAGGCAGACTGTAAGGGATCTGAACTCTAACAGATTTCTGTGTTGGATTGGGCCCTATTGGCACTCTTAGCAATCTGCAAGGCTATTTCCTTGCCTGGTTGATCTGCTACTCCTCCTCCTTGACTCGTTTCATGTCTCTAATGCTTGGTCTCTTCAGTTCTATGCTGCAGAAGGTTCAGACACACCACCTGTATTTCTTCAAATGGCATGTCAGTGTTCAGTAGGGTATCCTTTACAGAATTGATAGTCACTAAGTAACTTTCTAATAAACTCCCCAATATATATGAGGACACACACACACACACACACACACACACACACGGCCATATAGATATAACCTGGGAAAAGTAATTAACACTGTGTGAGAACATGACGGTTTTGCACGACTGTCCCACCAGCCAAGCAACTGCCATGTTTGGGAATTCAGCATGTGCCAAGGGCTTCTTCACATGCACGGACAGAGGGGTGAGGAGGGGCACAAGAACCTCATCTGAGTACTCAGCTGCTCCATACTGCCTGATAATTTACGTCTGGAAAGACTGAGGGGGAGGAGGCGCTAGCAAGGCAGCTACCTGGGACCCCTCTTCCCTGCTGGACAAAGGGTTTCCAGGCATGGCCTGTTGGAGAAGGAATATTGCATGTTCCAGTAAATAACCTATGCTTTGTAAGAAAGCCAAGCTTTCCAGAGTGAACTTTAGCAGAATTGTGCCTCAATTTGTGACTGGGACCTTAGGAGGAGCCCTTGTTTACATCTCCCCAGGGGACGAAATTCATTACAGTGATAGACACTCAGCGAATATTCAAGAATATTCGAGAAAACTGAGATATTTAAGAAGGTGAGACAATTAGACTTCTAGTTTTCAATGAAATCATAATTAACAAAGGAAGCTAGTCTCATTGGGCAGGCTCCTATAATGTCCAATGTTGGGTCTCTAACTGGGAGACCTGTGACCCCAAGTGCTCTTGGAGCTTTGGGGAGCTGAGGAGAGAAAGGCTCCTTCTGTCTGGAAACTGTGTCTAAGAGGGAGAAAGGGGGACCTAGAAATAGCACTGAGATCCAGCAAGCTTTTGCTGTGCCCCAGTGAGGGCCGCTCAGCCCACTGAACACTGCCTGCCAGTCCGTTCTTCTGGGTGTCAGTCTCGTTCCCTTCCATGAGCATATTCCTAAGTACTGTGTGGACGATAGAAGAGGGTGGGAGGGGAAAGACCATGATCATGGCTATGAATGTGGACTTCCAAAGTAGGGAAAGCAGGGTGCCCGTGCGTGCGTTCATGCGGGCATGCGTGTGTGTTTATTTGGGACAGAGTCTCAAATGTATCCCTGGCTAGCTTGGAATTCACTGTGTAGACCAGGTTGGCCTTGAAGTCACAGAAGTGGCCCGCTTTGCTGATATGGTTTCCCATGGAAGCACTGAAGATGTCTACCCATATTTTTAGGCATGGAAGAGTTGGTCTCCCAGCCCTCAGTGTCCTGGGCATTTCTATGGACACATCTTTGTTATGAGATTTCTTATTCCCGTTACACATTTGTAACATGCTTCAAATTTTAAATAGGAAAAACAGGCATAGTCTTTCTGATAGTATAAGGAAGACAGCCCTGTACTGAGCAATGTAAGTTTACACAAAAACCCCTAAGAAGCATTCGCCTGCCCCTTCAATTTCTGTATATTTCCTCTTCTGTGAAACAAACCACAGTGTCTAACCATCACACTTAAAAGTAAAGTCCAGTGACATTTTCTTCTCATTATAAGTAGAAGACAAACCCAAATATATCTCTCTGTGTCAACCAGGCTAGATAGCCAATGAAAGTTCTTGGAAAGTAAAAGACACCTTAAGCGTTAGTGTTTGTCATTAAAAAAAAAAAAATCAAGTTAGAAAATAACACCAGATTTCAACTATTCTCAATAAATGCTCAAAATCAGTTAATATTCTACTGCATACACGCTTTAGACCCGGGCGAGCCCTGTGGACCGATGTTCCCCATTGAACAGCCACAACCAAAGCAGAGATAGCTGAGAGCTCACACTTACCGGCTGGTGATGGTTAGGAGGGAGGGAGAGCAGTAATAACCACCCGAGGCCTGCTCAAAGCTTCTCAGGACTGTGTCGATTTTGTAACAAAATCCGCCGTGTCTCTCCCAGCCCTTAGGGGAGGAAAACAAAAAGGGGAAACTAAGGACTCGATGTGACTTAGTAAAATGCCCAGAGATCCCCTCCCTTATCGGCTTTCTTTTCTGACTCAGATTTTTATTTTCATAGTGCTCTGTGTTTGTTCTGTCTGGAATTGCCACCAGCCACAGCCCCATCCACATGTAATTAATTACTCAGTTTACATTTAAAAAAATATAACATCTTAAATATAACAACTGAAAATAAAGGGGAAACCCTGCAAAAACAAACAAACAAATCAATAAAGGGATACTCATGCAAGAGAGTCACCATTCTTTTTAGGTTCACAGAATTTCTTTCAAATGGCTTCGATGTGTGGGTTAAATATAGTATTGACCATGGATGCTCATTGGTTTGAATTCTGGGTTTCCCACTAAGCCACTTTATTTATAAATAAGGGAGGGTGCATTATAAATGCACTTTAAGAGACATAATCTCTCCGCATCTAGTTTCCTCATCTGTGGACTGAGGGTAAGAATAATGTCCTCGGCTGTCACAAGGAGCAAAGGAGAAAACTCAGGAGAGACCTTGAATGGAAGAGGAAATCTTGGAGGAGCAGTGAAAGCCAGGCCTCTAGGTAGTGCAGAGTGTGATGGAATTTTCAGTGTGATTTCACAACAGCTGTCTTGGGTTCCTAGGGACTTAAGTAGAGTTACTAACCGGTTGATCAGGTGCGCTTATACTAAAGTTCTACCTAGTTCTTCTGTCATCTGAGGTACTTCTTTTTGTGGCTGCTGTTGTTTGGAGTCATGGCTGTCCATACCCGTCTAACCTGGCACCTCCTAAGTTGCCCAGGCTATACTCAAACATGTGATCCTTCTGCCTTAACCTCCTGGGAGGTTAGGACTACAGGAGCCATTGAGTCCAGGTAAAGTAACTGGATTTTGTTTATCTCCCATGCTGTGGCTGGAACCCAGGGGTCTTTGCACACTTGGCAAGTCCTTTGCAACTGAGCTACATCCCCAGCCCCCGGGATGGTCTTGTTTGGATCATAATGCTTCCAAGTAGAAAACAGCTCCCTAATACAGAGACACATACATACATGGTTAAGATTTTTTTCCCAAATTAAGTGGTTGTCCTTTGGGGGAGTAAGAATGTAAGTTTTGGGACCTAGATGAAGATGGCAATCTGTAGCTCTGTCAGCCTCAGGAGCAAGGTAGGGGGTGGGTCTCTTTCTTAAAATCATATAGTGAAGTGACTATCCATTTATTCTAGCACACCTGACTTCACTTCTGCTTCTTACACTACCAGGTCACATGACTCCGTCTGTCCTAGTTTGCTTCCTTGCCAGTTTAATATGCTCACCATTTTATTCCCTGCCAGTGATCACCACCAGCTTTTGAGCAGACACAAGATGATTTCTAGGATATTTCTTAGAAAATCCTGTGTTTAATTGCAGAACACTTTAGGAATTGGCTAATTCAGCTAAAAAAATACCCCAGGAAATGAGCCAACCCCAGAGCTCCTCCATTCACCCATGGTCTGCTCTGCTTCCCCCGTCGCTCTGTTCTGGGGCCTTCATGTGCAAGCTCCAGACTGAGCCCCTTGGGTACCACTGGGTTGTCCTTGGAAGGACAAGAGGAAGAGTGACTGATAGTTGACCTTTCTGACAAAGTAGTTTTTATTTAATAGTAGCTTTTAGCTAATAAGATAGAAGCATTTTCACACAGCCCAACACCCCAAAATTACTCAGTGGGAAATAAAAATCACTGTTTTGCCTTTGAGGTAATCAATGTTTTTTTTTCTTTTTAATTGTTGTTGTTTTGTTTTTTAGACAGGCTCTTATTATGTAGCCAGGCTGGCCTGGAACTTGCTATAGAGCTCAGGTTGGTCTCAAATTCATGATCTTCCCCAGCCTCTTGGATATTAGGGTTATAATACATGCCTGGCTTCAGAACTCAGTCCATGAATTAATTATACATGTACCAATCACTTAGCAAGTATCACTGAAGCAATGAACTTAAAAAAAAAAAAAAAGCACTAGGGAGCCATATTCCTAAACTGCTACAAAATAAAATGAATGGGGAATTTTCCATAAAACTCCAGAATTCTCTCTGGACATGGAATCTTTAGGTCCTGCTGAGTCGCCAGGGAAGGAAGCAGGAAAGAGTTTAAAGGGCACAGCAGTTGCTTGGGCTGTGCTCTCCCCACCCTGCTGGCTCGCTTTGGAAGGCACAGAAAGGTAGATTTTAGGTCTGTGTTCAGCAGGAACTAATTCAGGTAATTGCAGTCCTTAGATGCGATGTCTGGTGGCATGTTGGCTATGGGATGGGATGTCTGGTGGCATGTTGGCTATGGCATGAGTATTGTCCAGCTGGGATGTGCAGGGTCGCTCATGTGTGTACACATGGATTAATGAGGAAAGTGCAGCTTCTGCTGAAATGGATCACTCCTTAGCTGGACTACAAATAGGTGGGTTAGGAAATGAGAGGTGGAGTGAGGGGGAGAGAGAGAGAGATGGACAGAATTCTAAGAGACGAGAACTGACAGAATTATAAAACTTTCCTACAAAATATAAATGCGTTAAAGAAATTTGAAACACTCTGGCTTTTAGATTTAAAGCTAAAGTGATAGTTTCTATCTAAAGTATGTGAAAATACCTTTCCAGTTATACCAAATACAGCCTTACCATCCGTTTCCCCGAGAAACATATACTTTATGAGCACATTGCTGTATTCATGCCAACATCTAAGACTGAGAAAGGTAAAAGGGAGGTGGGATCCTAACAGCAGAACCTCGAACTCTGCCTCCGAAGAAGGCATCCACACTCCCAGGCACCCCACTTGAGAACTGTGAGAACTGGGTGTGAGATGGGGCATCACGCGATTACCATTGTTTTTATAGAGGGAATGATGGTTTCATTTACAGCTTTATCTTTGTTTTTGTTTTTTTTTGTTTTTTTTTAAAGTAGTTTTGGGTCAAAGAGCACAGTAAGACATGTCCCTCTGAGGACTGAGAAGCATTCTGATACCTCCAGAGGAAATCTGACTTATAAGGGAAAATTCTCACTCATTAGCAGGGCTGCTTTTACTCCGTGGTGGGCACATTTCTATAGTCTCCGCACCCCAAGCCAGTGCTCGCCACACTCACCGCTTGACATCCGGAGTCCTTATCAGCAGGGACTTGCCCTGCTTTCTTACAAATATAAGACAGTGTTTCTTTACAACCTTTCACTTTCCAGCGTCCGTCCTAAAGGGAAAAGTGTCACAGGGTGAATGAATGGAATCTGGACAAGACATTGCTTACTAACAAGCAGAGCTATGAATAGCAAGTGTCCCCCCCAGTGGGTGGTGTTAAAGAACCCTTTTGTAGTCCAGAGCTGGGTAGATTAGAGTGAGGAAGGAATTTGGTGGGTGCTGGGAATATCCAAAAAGTACCATGACTCAACCTCAGGGTCAAAATCCATGTTCAACTCCGATGTCCTTCCTTACTAAGCTTCCTCTTTAATTAATCAAATAAGTTTATTTTTTGAGAATACGTCTTAACTATGCAGTTCCAGGCTGGCCTAGAACTCACTACACAGCCTACATTTGCTTCAGCCCAGCAATCTTCCTGTCCTGGCTTCCTAAGGTGCCAAGACCTGGCCAGGCCCAGCTTCCTTCTCTCCTTTCCCTCCCTCTCTCTCTCTCTCTCCCTCCCCCTCTCTCTCCCTTCCTCCTTTCTCCTCCCTCCTTCCTTCCTTCTTTTTCCCTTCTTCCCTCCCTCCCTCCTTCCCCCCTCTCTTTCTCTCTCTCTCTCCCTTTCTTTCTTCCTTTCTTTCTTTCTTCCTTTCTTTCTTTCTTTCTTTCTTTCTTTCTTTCTTTCTTTCTTCCTTTCTTATTGGTGTATATATGGTGAATGTGCATGTTCATGTGTATGCAGATATGTCTGTGTTTGGGGGGGGCGGTTGGGTGTGGATGTACGCATGTAAACTGGAAGTTGACATTGAATGGCACTCTCAATTGCTTTTCTCATTTTTTGAGACATGGTCTCTCACTGAACCCGAGCTGACCATTTGGCTAAGCTGGCCTGCCAGTAAGCTCTAGAGAACTGCCTGTCTCCTTTTCCCCCACTGCCGGGGTTACAGACATGGCATACCTATGTTTTTACATGTTTGCTAGGGATCTGAACTCGGGTGCTCATGCTTCCTGAGAAAGTACTTTGTACTCATGGAGGCATCTCCCCAGCTCCAGCTCCCTCTTCATACACAGACCCCTTTAGGTCTCCTCTTATGTCTGCCTAAATCAGGGGTTCTCAACCTATGAGTCATGATCCCTTTGTGGGGTCACCTATAAGATATCCTGCATATCACACATGGTTGGGAGTCACCTCAACATGAAGAACTGTGTTAAAGGGTCACAGCATTAGGAAGGCTGAGGCCCACTAGTCTAAAGCTTTTCTTAGATCCTTTACTGATAATAACAAAATAGTGAACAGGTCAAAATACTGTTTTCCCAGATGACCTTGAAATCCTAACACAAAACAGATCATTAGGTGAAAACTACTCAGTTCAAATTTCAGGTGGTGCTTTGGTGTTCAGGACTTTAGGGGGCTATGGAGTCCTCTAATTGCCTTCAGGGAAATATTACATCAGGACTGACGTCTTCACCGGTACGAGCATTGCCGTCCCTCTCCATGGAACCTACCAGAAAATCATTGCCTGCTATAGGACAGTGCCAGGCATACTACAGGTGCTTAGTGTCTGCTGGGAGACTGTGTGAATGAATAGCTCTCACCTTCAAATTTAGGTGTTAGGTAGATTTACATAAAGTTAGAGATAGTAATTACTTATTCATATAATAATAATATTCATACTGACATCTACTTGACAGAAGTAAATGTTAATTTCAATGTTCCATCTGCTTACTGTTTAAGGAGTTTATAAGCTGCAAAAAAGAGGAGGTGCTGCAAAATCTCTCAGAGCATGATTGTCTGACCCATGCCACAATATTGCCTTAGTTAGGGTTACTGTTGCTGGGATGAAACACCATGACCAAAGGCCGTTTGAGGAGGGGAGGGTTTATTCAGCTTACACTTCCACATTAGTGTTCATCATCAAAGGAAGTCAGGACAGGAACTCAGCAGGGCAGGAACCTGGAGGCAGGAACTGTTGTAAAGGCCATGGGGGTGCTGCTCACTGGCTTGCTCCCCATGGCTTGCTCAGCCTGCTTTCTTATAGAAGCCAGGATCATCTGCCCAGGGATGGCACCACCCACAATGGACTGGGTCCTTCTCCACCAATCTCTAATTAAGAAAATGCCCTACAGCCTGATCTTATGGAGGCATTCTCTCAATTGAAGTTCCCTCATCTCAGATGACTCTAGTTTGTGTCAAGTTGACAAAACAAAAAGAGAGGCAGCACAAATTTCAATATCTGTCCTCATTTTCTTAAAATTAACCCCTATTCAGGAATTAGAGAGCACAATTAAAATAACCCAGACATAAAGATAACTATCCCATGTTTCTCTTTTATGTAGAACCTAGGTTTTACACACATACACACACACACTTACTCACTCATATACACACACACACACTCACATACATTCACACACACTCATATATACTCACATACACACACACTCTCACACATACACTCATATGTACTCACACTCGCACTCACACCACTCACACACATTTACACACATGCTCACATGCATTCACACTCTCACACACATTCACACTCTCACACACACACTCACACTCTCACACACACTCACACTCTCACACACACAAGATGGGGACTGGTGGGGAAAGAGAGAGGACTAGTGTCAGGAGAAAGGAGGGGACAAGGTATTGAGGTCTGACGTGGTGGAAGCACGTGATATGCTTGAACAAAAAGTCAGGATAAACCCATTAATGTGTACAGTAAATATACACTAATTAAAACAATCCCTATCCAAATGTTAGCTCTCCCTCTATAAATATGGTAAATGAAATAGTCACACCAGACAATAGGAAATGCGGTCATCTTAATTATCTCAGAACCCCTGACTCAAACACACGACAGACATCTAAAGAGGTTGCTGCTGCTTACTCGCCCTCGCCACTCAGACACACTGGTAGCGTGTATAATTATGAGCGCACATGTTTCTGCAAGTCTCAAAAGGTACAAAAGTGAAACGTGTCAGAAAAGTAAGCGCTTTGAATTTTTCGTTTGGTTGCTACAATTATTTTGTCAAAGCTGCCTAAGTAGCATTTAAATGAGCTGTTTCTGGGGGGAAACTTGACACCACATCCTGTGGCTAGAAAGAATGAGTACACCCATCAAGTCCCAGAGGCTTCTTAAACTCAAGCCAGTGCTCTCTACAGCTGTTTGAGCGAAAAGAGGCTATTTGTTCAAAATGTTTAATAAACTATTCAGATGGTTCGGACTAAAGCCACTTCTGCAAAATCTGATGTCTCGGATAAAGGGGCGATAGGAACACAAAAGAGTGTACATAATGCTAAGGTCACTAGCTCCATTCTGGTCACGTGAAAGTGAGATTTGCCATTGATCCATAGTCTTCTAAGAGGTTTTGTGTTTATAAGCTAAGGGAGCTTTAAAACTATCACTCTCTGGCATAACCCAAAACAAACAAAAAGAGACAAACCCTGTCTCTGACCCTCCACATCCAATTACGTTAGCAACAAATCTTGTTATTTGAGACACCTGGAACCCATTCTCTTCTTGGCATAGTAACTACCCTAGATCAGCCACCAAGTGGTTTCTCTGCTTCTGTTCTGTCCAATACATTCTGAACATTCCTACCAAAGTTATTTTCAAGTCAGGTTTTCCCACTGTGTCCTTGAAACACTCTGATGGCTCCTATACCTTGCTATATAAGCCAGTATTTTTGTACTTCCCTTGTCCCATGTCCTATCACCTTCTTACTAATGGTCACATGTTTGGCTATTGAAGATGGCAGATCTTCACCAACCTTCAGACCAATGTGTGCCTGCATGGCTTTAGGGGAGGAAGCAGCAATGATCTCTCTGGGGCTTTGCCTACCTTTGTGTTTTTCTTAGAACATTTTCCTCTGTTGTGTAAGGGTTTTTGCTTCTTTGAAGTCCTAACTTAAACACCGTATGTTCAGAGAGGTTCCCCATGCCTTTCCTGTCTGCAGCTCCTGCTCTGAGCCCAGCTTTGCCTTGCTTTCCTCAGGGTAGCGATCATAGCTGTTACCATGTGCATGGCAACAGGCATGGATGTCCCATGAAGAGCAGGAACTGCCTCTCTTGGTCTCCACCCTAACACAAGTCCCTAGGATAGGTGGGTCTCAGTATCAGTGCCACAAAACTGACCACTGATCAAATGAATCAACTTACAGATTGCTCTGCTGAGACACACAGTTGTCTTCTGTTGGGAAGAATTCGAGGCTCGAGAGGGTACCAATTAGTGAAGATGACAGAGGAGCCGCTGGACCACTCAAAGGCAACTGGGATTTTATTGCTACTTAAACCAATCCATGTTTCTGATGCATTTTCTGTAGGAAATACATAGAGAATATAAGATATTATTTGCTGGTACATGCAGGTTATTAGTAAGCTATACTCATTCACATGTAATTCTTTTTACTTCTTTTTGTGATAAATCTTGTTTGAGACTCACGTCTCAAACAAAGGAGTACCTGTCCAGACCTCTCCTCTCCCCTAATATCTGGGTTTGCTCAATATAGGTCTTCTAAAGAAGGCAGAATGTGAGCTAAACCAAAAGCAAGCACTGGCAAGTTAGAGTTCTGGGACTCCAGCATGTGGGCTCCTCCACTGTGCACAAAGTGCACAAAGTGCACAAAGTGAAATATCTAGTTTTGCTTTTGCATAGAGAAAAAGGAAAATTAAGAGGTCAATTGGATTTTGGAAAGGGGAACATTAAAACCACCACCACCACCAAAACACTTTTAACATGGTGTAACTTATGTGTTTTTCTTCTCTCCCTCCCACCCCAGCCCCTCTCAATAAACAAGTAGAAGCTCCCCAAGGCTTACACAGAGCAGTGGGGTTGCCAGAAATGCGAACAGAGCCTCACAGCCTCATAGATGCAGTGAGAAGCACTAGGCAGCAGAGAGGCGGCAAGTGTCCTTGCTGATACAGGGGACACTGCAGGATTCCTTTAATCCCAAATGCAAAGGATTAGGGAAAATGACCTAGAAGTATTTGTGT
Source organism: Mastomys coucha (assembly GCF_008632895.1). Lineage (NCBI taxonomy): Eukaryota > Metazoa > Chordata > Mammalia > Rodentia > Muridae > Mastomys > Mastomys coucha. The sequence goes on from NW_022196897.1 coordinate 47,405,787, forward strand.
TTGCAAACTAAAGCTTAACATTGCAAAGGTCACCAACTAGAGCCTAGGGATATTTTTGGTTTTGTTTTTTATTTTTAAAACACTGGAAAATGAAGCCATTTTCAAGTATCATTATTATTTTTTTTGGAAGACTCCATGGTCCTTTTAGTGTTGCTTGTATGTACATGTGTTTAGGGCTGACCATTCGGGACTGAATAACTTCTCATCCCTGAAGAAAACTGATCCTTCATCTCTCTGTAGCCTTTAATTGGCTACAGGTCTTCATCTAGGGCCCTGTGAGATTTCCCCTATCTACGCTGGCATGCCAACTGGTCTTGTCATTCCACAGATCTTGTTTAGTCAGCTATATTGATTGTTAAGATTTCATGGGTACCGCTTCTCTATCATATCTAGAAGCAGCACCTCACAGCAGACATCCTGGTTCTCTGGCTCTCACAATCTTTCTGTTCCTTCTTCCAGAATTTTTCCTAAGCCTCAGGTGTACAGCTTGGGTTGTATAGGTTGGGCCAAAACAAAACAAAACAAAACATATCTATTTGACAAATGTAAATATGTTACATAGTGTCTGAATATATGACTTCAAAAATCCAGTGAATTGTGTTTCTGTGTATTTTTAAAAACCTTTGACTGTATATGTAAATATATTCCATATGTATTAGTATATACACTATACATATATCATAAATTATCACTTTAAAATAATTTAACTTCTTTTCAATTCTAATTAAAAAGTAGTTACTTATACTATTTCATAGGTCTTGAGGCAAAGGCCTTTGGTACTCACCATCCCTAAGAAGGTTTACAAGAAACTCCACCTCTGCTAATGAAGCTACGTCCATCAACACACTGTCATTAGACTGGCAAGATTGAAGAGCCCCGAGCCAGCTCCTCTTTTCTTTCGTAAGTTTGTAGCATTTACGATTGAAGGGAGTCCAGTCAGGATCACAGAGAGTGGCATGGTACTTCCAGGAGTCCTTTTCTTTATAAATCAACACAAAGGATAGCGTTTGCACAGTTACTTCCAGGGTTACACAATATCCTTTATATAGTCAGCAGTAGGATCACTTTAGTAAGTAAAACACAAAATTGATTCCTAACACCCACACAGTGGCTTACAGCCACCTGCAACTCTAGTTCTAGAGGATCTGGGGCTCTTTTTTGGGCTACATAAGCACTTGTCACACCCACAGTACACATACATATATAAATACATGCATACAAACATATACATATATACAAACAGAGAGAGGAAAAGAGGAAGGGAGGGAGGGGAGAGGAGAGGGAGGGAGAGAGAGAAAGAGAGAGACTGTAACTGATCTGCCTACTTTAAGATGATTTCATATTATAAAAAGGGCTGTTATGAAACACGATTTAAATGGTATTCCAAGGATTCTATACAGGGTAGGTATCCTTATCCTGGAGCTAGAAGAGCCTAAAATTCTGTTCACTTCCTTTAGAACACAGATGATGAAGTTTCATTTTATCATTCTGATGAGGTCACTGTGAGGACACCTGTGATGTCATGCTGGATGGGTGTACAAAACGTCTCCCTTGATTTTCACCAGACTTTCTCAAGAAGAGCTAAGAATAGCAGACAGGATGCTATAATGGCCCCTTTTAGTATAACCAAATGGGAAGGCAGTGAAGATAGCAGGAAGGAAAGCCTTTGACCCCTTCCCCACCTCCAATCCCCACAGCACAGAGACTCCTCTTACTTAGGGGAGGAAGACCAAATTGAGTATAGTCTTAGATTTGAGACCCAGCACCAGGACTTCCATGGTGAAACCCAGTGCTAGGCAGAGCCCTGCAACTCCTACCACAAAGCTATTAACTGTGGGCTATGTCTTGCATTTGGCCGGGAAGCTGGCTGTAGAAATACCAGCCTTTCAAGCAAGGCAGAGATCAGGATGCCATCTGCTAGAGAACAGGGAGTGAAAGCTAGCACAGAGCTTCCTATTGGAGCACAGCCTAGTGGCCATAGCTATGACTTAGGCTGACTCTTGATGACTCTGTCTAGAACTGGGCAGAACCCTTCAGAGTCTGACAGGGAATGATGCACCTGGTGGCTCCAGGGAAAGGCTCATGGGGGCAGACTTCTCTCTCTAGATACTCCCTTAGTTCTTTTTTAACAACATACTAACTACATTGGGTAAAAGCTAGTTTGGATTGCTGCCTAATAAGAGTACCAATACCAAGCTCTTAGCAAATTGGTCTTGGGCATTATCTGGTGACTAGTAGCTCAGAGAAAACAACTATCCAGAATAGCATTTCTAGAAGGACTGGCATGAACAAAACTAGATTGGGAAAAGCAAGATCAACCATCCTTTAGTGGTTAGACACTGCTGCATGACAATAAGTGTTGGAAGTTTTCAGGAAACCATGCCTGCATCTAGTTAGTAGTCAAAAGAAGGTTCTAGAAGAGGACTAGCTAGTAACCAGTCTGGAGAGTTTCTGTGGAAATCAGAACGGCTGCTAGATAGACGCTCTTCAGGCTTTAAAAAATACACAAGGCAAATATTAGCAGACTTAAGGGAAGAGAGGGATTGCAATACAGTAGTAATTGGGAATTTGCACCTCATGTGTAGTGATATGCAGACTGTCCACACTGTAAGCCAACCATGCAACTACAAAGTCAAATCGCACCCCTGACCAAATGCCCCCAAAGACATCTACAGAACATTCCAACAGCTGCCTGATTCACAATTTCCCTCATCAGCATAAATTATTCTCTATGACAGATAATGTGCCTGGCCACAAGACAAGCCTTAACAAATTGACAAAAACCGAATTCACATCAGCTATTTTTTTTTCAACACAATGCAATAAAACTAGAATTCAAAAATGAGAAAGAGGAGGCTATACTTACTCATGGAAATTAAACGACTTGCTTTTGAACAGGCAATAAATCAAAGAATAAGAAATTTTAAAAAATTCTTTTGAAACAGGTGCATGTAGAGATTCAACATGCCAAAATGTATGGGCTCAAGCAAACCCGGCATTAATGGGGAGGCATATATTGGTTCTCTGCTTACCTGTGAAAGGCAGAAACTCAGTGCCATGCCCCTTCCCTTGCTACACCCCAAGGGGTCGGTGAACAAAAGAAGAACAAACCGAACTCCAAACGAGCAGAGGGCAAGAATAATAAAGACCAGAGTAGGAGAGAATGACATGGAAATGTCAAAATTACAAAAGGTCACTGAAATAAGCTACTAGAATCCTCCAAATACAATAGACAAACCCTTTGCCAGACTAAGAAAGAAAAAGTTCAGGTAAAACCAGAGATGAAAAGGGAGACATTGGTGCTTTGGGTTACCATGGTGGACTAAAGGCTACCTCTGTAAAAGCTGCAGTTTGACAGCTCCGAGCCCTGAAGCCACCATCTGTGAATCACCGGGGTAGAGACTGAGAATTCCGAAGTCTAGAAGGTATGTGTGATACCCACCACACTGTCCTTCCAGCAGGCTTACTAACACTGGGGTAGTTTGAATGAGAATGGCCCCCATAGAATTTATGCTTGGTCCCCAGTTAGTGGAACTGTTTGGGAAGAATTAGGAGGTGTGGCTTTGTTGGAGGATTTGTGTCCTTGGGAGTGGGCTCTTAAGTTTCAAAAGCCTCCTATTATTCTCAGTGTGCCCTCTCTGCCTCCTATTTGTGGGCCAAAAACTCCCAGCTGTTCCTGCTACCATATCTTTGCATTGTCATCATAGGCTCTAACCCAATGACTACAAGCCTAATTAAATGCTTTATTTTATAAGTTGCCATGGTCATGACATTTTGTCATGGGGTAGAAAAGGAACTAAGACATTACTCAAAAAGTCTTGAGTATGAAGATGGGTTTTCTGCCTGTACTCAACGCTATGATATCTTTCCTACACATTCCATTGCATTTGGGGAACAACCATCAGGTAAAAGATCAGCCACCCCAGAGGATATCACCAGGAGTCTGAGGAGGGTGAGAACATTTATCTAAGTCATAGAATGCAAAGGTAAGCATGGCCAGCAGAGGCCACTGGTATTGCAGAGAAGGAAAACCTCCATTATGAAGACAACTGGGCAGATATTTATACTTGTCCAATCGACCTTCAGCAACAATAAAACTGCAAGGACAGCCAGAATCCTCAGGTTCAGCCATCCAACGCCTCCATACTTGTAACTGGCAGTGGCCAGTTTCTAGGGGGCCAGAAAGTAGTGGCCCGAATGCTCTTCTTTTTCCCTCTGTGATTTTGGTGTTGTCCCTTCCAAATTTCCCCTATACCTTTATGCTTTTCATTTTTAATTTTCCTTCATATATTCATCAAATTTTGTTCTTGAAAGTTTTTTTTTTTTATTTTGGACAATATTTTTTATACCCCATCTCAGTTTATTCCCTCCACCCAACATTCAGGAGTATTATGAAGTGTTATTATTGGTGGTGGTATTACACGTAGGGCCTCATGTAGTCTAAGCTGACCTGAAGCTCTGATCCTCCTGCTTCTACCTTCTGGTGTATGTGGTGCTTAGGGGTGAACACAGAAACTCTTTATTGCTTTTTTTTTTTTTTTAATGCTTCATAGTATAAACTGAACAGAGAAAAGGTGAAAGCTTTCTCCTTACATTTTGTTACAAGGGTGTCCACATTCACTACTTTTGTCTAGTAGTTCCTGAAGTGCTCATGAAAGCATTCAAGCAAAAGAAAGAAAAGCACTCAAATCAGAAAAGAGGGTTCAAAATTGTCATTGTATATAGATGTCATCATCTTAGTGTACATGCAGAGACACCACCAACTTCACAGAAAACTATTAGAAATATAACTGAAATCTATATAACACATCAAAAGTAAGGACTCTTTGGTCTGGTGTGGTAGCTCACACCTTTAATCCCAGCACTCAAGAGGCAGAGGTAGGAGGGTCTCTGTGAGTTCAAGGCCAGACTGGTTTACAAAGTGAGGACAAAGTGAGGTCCAGGACAGACAGGGCTGTTACACAGACAAACCTTGTCATGAAAAATACAACAACAATAATGACAACAACAGTCAGACTGTTACTATATGCTGACAGTGGATTATCTGATATAGAAATAAAAACTATTTGCAATAACTGAAAAATAGAATAAGAAAAATTCCTAGGAATAAATTTAACCATTGAGTTGAAAAATCTCTGTAATGAAGTTTATAAAACAGTGAAAAAATGAAGGAGATTGTAAAAATTGAAAAGCTATTCATTGTGCCTGGGTTGAAAGAATCATTTGTCTAAGTGTGCACAGTACCCAAAGTGATTTGCAATATCAGCACAATTTCTAACAAAATACTAATGATGATGTTTTTACAGAACTAAAAAAGGTAAGCTTTAATTTTGTCTAGAATCATAAGTCACTTAAACAGTAAAAACTGCTGTGGTAGTTTGAATGCTTGGTCCATGGAAAGTGACACTAGTAGGAGGTATGGCCTTGTTAGAGTAGATGTAGCCTTGTTGGAGGAAGTGTGTCACTGTGTGGGCAGGCTTTGGGGTCTCCTGGTGCTCAAGATCTGCCCAGTATAGAAGACCCTCCTGCTGGCTGCCTTTGGAAGACAGTCTCCTGGCTACCTTCAGACCAAGATGTAGAATTCTTTGTTTCTCCAGCACCATGTCTGCTTGAATGTGGCCATGCTTCCCTCCATGATGATAATGGACTGAACCTTTGAAACTGTAAGCCAGCCCCAATTAAACGCTTTTCTTTATAAGAGTTATATTGGTCATGTTGTCCTTTTAGAGCAATGACACCCTAACTAAGACAGAAGTTGGTACCAAGGACTGTTATTGCTGTGATAGGCCTGACCATGCTTTTGTTTGGAGGAATGTGGATTTGGGAACTTAGGAAAGCAGTGAAATGCTTTAAGTGGGGCTTAATGGGCCGTCCTAGTAGGAAAATGGAAGGCAATGGTGCTGAGGGAGGTTTGAACTTTGGGGGCCTGGCTCAAGAGGTTTCAGAGGAGAATAATTTTGGTATGTTGCCTAGAGATCATTCTTGTGATATGTGTTGAAGAATGAGTCTGCTGAAGCTAAAATGAAGAGTTTGAGATTAATTGCATTGAGAGAGAAAATCTCAAAAAAGCCTAGCATTGATTCTGTACTGTGGTTCATTCTTGTGAGGAGTAATTTTTGATTAAACATAACAAACTGATTAAGCATAACAAGCTTAGAAAGAAAAAAATACAAAATGTATTCAAAGAGAAAAAGAGCACCAAGAAGTAGAATGGAGCTAAATTATGTATTCAAGGATATTGAATGGAATTAAGAGAGTGGTGACCTCTGCACAAGATCCTACCCAGCTAAGCTTATTGTTTGCAATTGAACTAGGGATACTTATATCATGGTAGGTGTTACTATTACCTGGTTATTGTTTTCATTTGGACATAAGGACATATGATTATGTGTCAAATTGACAAGGGATGGATTGTGACTGTTATTCTCAGTTGTCAACTTGACTGTATCTGGAATGAACTACAATACAGAACTTGTAAAGATCTTGTGAAAGGTAAAGAAAGGCTTAGGTCCAGGCATGGTGGTACACACCTTTAATCCTGGCATTTAGGAGACAGAGACATGAAGGTCTTTTGAGTTCAAGGTCAGTCTACAAAGCAAGTTCCAGGACAGCCAAGCTTAGGCAGTGAAGGAAACTGCTGAAAACAAAAAAGTTGGGAAAGATGTTATAGAACAAGGGAGCCATGTTTCAGCCCCAGTGAGCAGTAGAACTTGGCAACTTCGGCCATTTGGCACTGACTTTAGAGTCAAGAGTAGAAGGGGTTACTGCAACAATTGATATTGGTTAGCTGGAGCTAGGAAATTAGTGGTGCTTAAGAAAAGACCAGATGCAGGATACCTGCCAAGGAAATCTGCTAATAGGGAGTGGAACCAGTCCAAGAGGAAGAAGTTTGTTGCCATCAACAAAGATGAAAAAAGTTGGAGATCTGAAGAGTACTTTGACATCAGAGATGGAGATGCAGTTTTAAACATCACTGGGGTTAAATCTTCTGGTGTTTTCTGAGAGCACAAAGAGGCCATGCTCCAGATATAGACATCATGCTGGCATCTGGACTTAGTAATGTGTAAGAATCACCCAGATGGTACTGGTCATGGAGAATAACTGAGCCTTGGCACTGTGAGAGACCAAGAATGCTATTGGTGAAGGTGCAGCCTCAGTTGTAGCTGACAGCCCAGTACTCAAGGGGTCATCCAAAGAAATTGAGGCTTGGTACCTCAATTTCTGTAATTGAGGAGAGCCTATAAGAGGCCGTTGGATGAAGCTTAGTTGCAATGGAAGACCCCAATGTATTGGAGATGCCAGTACCATGGGATAACCACCAAGAATAGCAGCAACAGTGGCATAGAGTTAATCAGAGCCTAGAGTGCTACAGGGGACTGAACTGGAGAAGTAAGTTCTAAGCTGCAGGATACCTGCCAAGGAAAGCTGATAACAGGTAGTGGAACCTGCCCAAGAGGAAGAAGCTTGTTGCTGTCAACAAAGACGAAAGAGTCGGAGATCTGAAGAACATGTTGACATCAGACATAGAGATGCACTTTCAAGTTTGCCCGGCTGGTTTTCTGTCTTGCTTTGGTCCAGTATTTCTTCACTGTGACATTTAGAATGGTAGTGTATATCCTGTGATGTTGGAAGTATGTGAACTGGTTTTTTTATTTTGATTTTATAGGTGATTAGAGTTAAGAGATTGCATGAATCTTGGAAGGCACTTTGAACTTTGGACTTTTAAACATTGTTGAGATTGTAATGGACTATGGGGGACTTTTGAAGTTAGACTAAATGTGTTTAAACAAGCCTATGGGGCATAGGGAGTAGAATGTGATGTTTGAATATCCTTCGCCCATGGGAAGTGGCACTATTATGAGGTGTGGCCCTGTTGGAGGAAGCATGTCACTGTGTAGGCAGGCTTTGAGGTCTCTAGTGCTCAAGTTCCATCTGATATGGAAGAGAGACCCTTCTGGCTGCCTTCAGATCGAGATACAGAACTCTCTGCTCCTCCAGCACCATGTCTGTCTGGATGCTGCCAAGTTTTCTACCATGATGACAATGGATTGGACCTCTGAAACTGTATGCCAGCCCCAATTAAATGTTGTCCTTTGTAAGAGTTACCTTGGTCATGGTGTCCCTTTGCAGCAATGAAACCCCAACCAAGACAACCATGCTAAGCAAAAAGAACAAAATTTAACTCTGGAACATACTAAAAATTCTAGTACTCAAAAGGGTATGGAATTGGGATAAAGACAAACTCATTGACCAGTGGAACAGGTTAAAGAGCTGAGAAGTAAGCCCATGGATTGTAGCAAATGATCTTCAACAAAAGTTACAAGAACACAGACCAGAGAAAGAGAAGTCTTTTCAGTGAACAGTGCTGGAGAAATTGGATATCCATATATGGAAAAGTAAAAATACACCATGTTCAGCATTTGCAAAAAGAAAAAAAAATCAAATAAAATGAGTTCATAACTTACATAAAGACCTTAAATTATGGAACTGTTTGAAGAAAAAGGGTGAGTACTTCTTCAGGATATTGAAATCCAGGGTGAGGATCTTTTGAACAAGATTCCAAAGTACAGCAATTAAAAGTAATATCAGACAAATGAATATTGTCAAACTAAAAAGCTTCTACATATGTATATGTATGAAATGAAATTAGTATTTCAAAAGAACAGCTGTACTTCTATGCCCAATGTAGCATTGTTGGAACTTGGTCTGAGAATTGTGAGGAGAATTTTGAATGCCTGTGAGAAAGCTCCAAGAGATCAAGAGAAAAGTCTTGTGACCTCAGTTTCTTCAAACCATTCTAGGAATGGTTTCCGTACCTCTTCCAGGTGTAGCAGAAAGGAGTGACTTTTACTTCTGGTGACTCATTATTGCTTGCTAATGTTATTCAATTAAATATTTAAACTATTCTTTCTATGCCTCCATTGAGAAACATGTATTTACCATGTGTGGCTTGTCTCTGTGATTGTATACAGCTTAACTAATGAGAACTTTACTCAGGTGACCTTTCTTCAACCCTCAGAGTATAAATTGTCTGATGCTTTGAATAAAAAGGCTTTTGCTTGGGACTTTAGTCCACTCATTTATAGCTCCATTCTCCCAGGTCCCATCTCCTCTAGAGCAGTGACATAGCATTATTTACAGTAGTCAAGAACAGAAACAACCTGAGTGTCACTCAGCAAACAATAGAAAGATGTGATCTATTTACACCATGCACAATATAGTTAATGAAGTATTATGCAGTCATAGGTGAAATCCTGTCGTTTGGACAGCACGGGTGGACCTATGTTAGTAAATTAAGCCAGGCACAGAGAGACATGGACCACATACTTTCATTCACATGTGGAATGTAATGACGTTTTTTACAGATTTTGATGTCATCATTTTAACTTGACATCGTTTTGTAGGTGGTGAAGTAGAGTGACAGAAGTGAGAGGCTGGGCAGGGTAAAGAGAGGCTATCTACTGTTGGGTGACAGAGAGCTGGAGGGGACAGTGATAGGCTGAGCATGCAGAAACTGGAAACAAGCATGCAGGTTTTCACTAATGATTAACATTTGAGGTCATAGGTATACTCAACCTGATTGAAATGAACAATGTGTACTTTTATATATTCCTCAATTCTGTACTGCCCAAGCACACTAAAAGTTTATTATTATTTTTAATGTGTCCTTTAGCAAAAAAGATTCCTGGCAGCTTAGAAACACAGAGTGATCCTACTGAAGTAACTTATCAGACCAATTCATTAACTAGATCCATTGATATGACAAGCAAGTCAAACAGAAGAAAGTAAAGGTGTGTGTGTGTGTGTGTGTGTGTGTGTGTGTGTGAGAGAGAGAGAGAGAGAGAGAGAGAGAGAGAGAGAGAGAGAGAGAGAGAGAGAAAATAAATGAGGGATAAAAGAAGAAATGGAGAAATAAAGAAGGAAGAAACAGAAAGTAAATATCCATAACAGCCAAAAGCAATTCAAGCAATGCTTGAAATAATGGAAAAATTGCTAGATAAAGTTATGAGTGGGAGCTCTCTCTCTCTCTCTCTCTCTCTCTCTCCCTCTCTCTGTTTTACTATGCCCAGTTCTCCAGTACTGCTGCCAGCGTCAGCTGCCATTAGAGGGAAAAACCAGTTGGAACCCAAGTGGCAGAGGCAATGTTTACAAATTATGATTTAGTGTATTTTAAAATGTAGAGCTGTTTCTAATTATCCTTGTAATAATTCTTTAAAATTTGGCTTTGTTCTTATTTTTACTTTTACGTTAAGATTAAAAGTTCCCACAGAAACTAAATGAGGCAGCATACATTAGAAATGGAATATAATTAGGGCTGGGAAGATGGTCAGTGGGTAAGAGTGATTCTGGGCAAGCCAGAGTATGTGAGTTCAAATTCCCAGAGCCCATGTAAAAAGTCAGGCATGAGTCTATAATCCTAGTGTCGGGGAGAACTGCAGAGAGAGGATTGTTGAGGCTCGCTGGCTGCCAGTCTATCTCCAGGTTCAGTAAGAGACCTAGTCTCAGGGGAAAGAGGCAGTGTAAGAGAGCAGGATACCTGATGTCCTCTGGCCTTAGTACATTCACATGGGTATCAGCATAAGAGAGCAGGATACCTGATGTCCTCTGGCCTTAGTACGTTCACATGGGTATGTACACCCATGCACACATGCACATACGCCACGTGTATACATCTTGTACATAAACATAAACTGGACACTGTCGACACATATGTCAGTACTCGTACTCACAGATGAATAATAACCAGTGAAAATGATAGACTTGTTGTATTATACTAGATTATAACTAGGTATTGTTTGTTTTGATTATAAAACAACTTTTGTTCATTACTTTAGTAGGGAGAGCACATTATTAATATGAAATTTGAAATGTGGTGGAAACATGAAAATACTTCAGTAGAGGTCTGGAGTTCTGTTGCATACCAGGTGAACATTGTAATGGTGCATTGTAGTGTTGAAATAGCCTTAAGAGAGGCGTTGGAATGGTCTCCCCGCAAAGAAATGATCATGTTTGAAGCAATGGCTACACTGATCATTGCACAACACATATGGATCAAAGCACATTGCACTCCATAATTATGAACAATTATTTTGCTAAAAAGTGAGCAAAAACAAAACAAAACAAAACAAAACAAAACAAAGAAAATCAACGTAGTAGAAAGTACTGCTAAGTTATTTCCTTTTACCTTTAAGTTTGAGGAATCCCACAAATAAAACTCAAAACTATAAAAGGAAGCATACTTCAGTTTTCTAATGTGGAATGATGAAGGGTGAAAAATCTTTAAAAGGAAGGACAGAAATGGTTCCTTTTGCACTGGCTTTGAGGTAGTCATGGGACTTTAGGTTGGCAGGGGTCACTTATACATTTCATATAGCCACAAACCTGAGTTTTCCAAGTCCCAATTATGAATTATTTGCAAGAATAGAGAAATTTGAGGGGGTGAAGGGGGCATGTCAACCATCAAAGGACAATTGAAGGAGCACTTACCGAGGATTTCCTGAGCAGTATGGTTTAGAGACCGTTTGCATATATAAGGCAAGGCAGACTCACAGTCCCTGGTCCGCCAGGCAGCTGAGGCGACCTGCAGGGTTCCACAGTGATGCTCAACAAAAGGCCCAGGAGTTATCTCTGAAAATCAATACATGCAGAAATGCAGTTTCAGCACAGAAGGGAGCAGCCCTTCTCTTTGCCTCAGTAGCGTCCCCTACAGGACACTCACTATGATTGTCTGTGATTTTGAAGTTCAAGTCTAGACCTGACTAGAGAGCCACTTTTGCTGTATCTAAGTAGAGGAAATATTTTGCAATTTGTTGCTATTTTGAAAATGACAGTCTATCTTTGACCCCTCGCCCTGCAAGGTTAGCTAAATAGATTATCTTTCTGGCTTCTGCCTTCTGCCAAACTCACCTTGTAGGAAGTCAGGAAGAATAAAACACCATTAGGTATGGTGGCATACACCTCAGTTCCAGTACTTGAGAGGTCAAGGCAGAAGGAGGACTGAGGGTCAAGGCTTGCTTGGGCGATACAGGAGAACCTCATCCAAGGGGGTCAAAATTAACCACTCTCAGAATAAGATATTTTTATGGGACTGTGATGTTGAAGTCTGCCGCATACCCCAGTATGTTGAAGGTAAATAAGGTGCTGCGGGTACCTTGGGTCCAGTTCAGGTAGCTGAGTGGTGTTCCATCAGACCACTGCCAGCCAGCCTTCTCATCCAACTGATTCAAACCAATCCACACTTCTTTGGTTACTCCTCTCAACTGATCTGAAAAGAAGATCAAGGCGTTTCAACAGAAAAGCGAATTGACAACACAAAAAGAAAGCCAAACTCAATGCCCCACTGCATTCTTGAACTATTTTGTCGTATCATAAAGCCATAGGTAATGCCAGACTATGATCTACACAGGTGTCATGACCCCCATGCTGGGGCTTTGGTGAGACAAAGCAGGGTTCTGAAGACCTACTGACAGCAATAAGCAATGTCCCGTTCCAGTCTATCCGAAGGCGCTCTGTTCAGAATGTGAGGCTCTCCCATTTCTTCCAGCTCACACACTTCCAGTTTTAGATGGTGGTAGCAGAGATGACCATGGCCATGCCCACAGAGCGAACTGGAAGCAAGTGCTCACACTGGGGTGAACTGCAGCCCAAGCAGAGCTGCTGAAAGCTGTCTGAAGAAAAGCATCAGAGTGCAAGAGGCCAGTGTTCTGAGGCCTCAGCAGGGGCACCCAGCCTGGGAGCCCACACACTTGAGAAGAAGGATTTTGTGGTTCTGTGGTCCCTGCTTCTAAACACCACGGGCACTGCATGTCCCTAGCTAATCCAACCCTGTCTCTTCAACGGGTACTGTAAATAAACAGAACTGACATGCTTGCACAGAACAATGTACCCAAAGAAATTGTATAATTATGGTTTTTCTTTTAGTGTGCCTAAGTTGAAAACGATTTTTTTTTCTAGTATGAACCTGTACTACTCATACAATAAAACTGGGGTAGAGGAACAACCTATGTCAATGACCTTTAGTGAAAATGGCTAATTTTGTGGCTCTCTCAGGTATCGCTGTTTTGACGTGTCTTATAAAGGAGAACACCATGTTCTTCTGATTCATGTGCTTCAAATAATTCATCCACTCCTTCCTCTCCTTTTCTTCCCTTTCTCTCTCCTTGCCTCTCTATCTTTCAATCACTCTGTCTTTCCATGTGTCTCTCTGTGTGTGTCTGTCTGTCTCTGTGTCTCTTTGTCTTTGTTTCTGTGTGTTTCTCTCTCCTCTCTCTGTCTCTCCATGTCTCTGTCTCTCTCTCCGTGTGTGTGTGTGTGTATGTGTGTGTGTGTGTGTGTGTGAGTGTCTGTCTGTCTGTCTGTCTTCTTTCTAAATGCAGGGACCTAGCCTGAAGTTACAGGCAGATTGTATCCAGAGAGTGAGTGTCTGGGCTTGCTTCCTTCCTATAGTTTCAGAATAGTAGTTAATTGCAGCCCCTTTACTCTCCCAAGCTCCTCAGATTGGACCATAGGCTGTGTGGTTATCAGGGCAAGGACTCAGTGTATTCACATGTAAGTCGGCTGCTCCTCCTCAACAACTGGACATTTCAGTACAACAGCGGAAGCTCTAGGAGGCTGAACACTTACAAAAGAAAAAGATAAAAAGGTGCTTTAACACTAAATAGAACATATTCTATAGGAACTCCATATCCAAGTTTTTGTGGCATTATATCCAGTCTCTTCTTAAATCAGTTAACCTTCCCATGAGGTTGGAGTGGATTGGAAGATTCACTGACAGGACATGGAGAAGTGATATTGTAAATAACATAATTCAGATATTAATTATTCTTAGAATTACTCCGTGTACTCAAAACCATCCAATTGTGCTTACTAAAACACATAAAAGGATCATACGATTTGTAATTAGTGTTTAAATACATACACAGAAACAAAAACAAAAATATCACCCAACCAAACAATCAGACAAAACAAAACAAAAATCAAAACCCTACCCCTCTCCCCTAGTCTATTTACCTTTATAACTAAGTTTACCCTTAACACTTGAATACAAACTCAGGACTAAATTCTTTTGGATGTTTCTTGTCATTTGTGACAGCATAAATAGTTCTTTATCTCACAATTTACTGACTAGCTAGGGATGTTAGACTTCTTTTACCACTAAAATACTTTGGTTAGGACGGTTTCTGTCTTTATGAATAGACTTCTATTTTCCCAAACAATCCCAAAAGCCTAATTATAGAATTGAAATGTTTAAATAAAAGCCATTGACATATCTTATTTTTTTAAATTGCTATTCAAGCTTGATGAATAGGTACAAATTCTCCCATGAGAAACCATGGCAGTTAAGATAGATAACAACTGTAATTCATAAATGGTGTGCAAGCTTTTGCACAAGACTCATTACACATTAGTAATGATTTGGGAAATTGTCATTTTACTCCAAGAAGATTCATTCAAATTAGTTTTGACGATAATTCCCCACTTGTGCAGAGCTGTGGAGGAAGGCTGAGCAGGCACTGTGCATCCATTTATCTCAGTCCTTCTGGAAGATGTCTCTGCCTTTGTATAGCTGATAGTCTGCCTCTTTCACCACCCAGTGAATCTCATGCCATGAATACAGATAAAGTAACTAGGACATGGCACATACCTATGTGTGAGAATGGCTGGCAACAGCAATAAACAAATATCAAAACCTGCCTACTCCAAAGGCAGATTGATATGTTACTATAAGTTACATGACTTGATAATAACTAAAACAAGGTATAGGCCAGAAAAGATGGCTCAGTGCAAGCATGAAGGCCTGAAGTCACCTTCCCAGCACCCACATCAGAAGCTGGACATGCCTGGTATGCCTACGATCTCAACATTTTGGGGCAAATATAGGAAGACTCCCAGAGCTCACTGGCCAGCTAGCCTAGCTAAACCTGTGAAACACTGATCCAGTGAAAGACTCTGTCTCAGGAAAATAAGGCAGAGAGTAATACAGAAAGACACCTGCCATCTTGCCCACCCTCCAAGTGTGTGTACAGGGATATATGCATCTGCATACTCATGTTCATATGCCACATATAACACACACACACACACCACAATATAGAACTATATGTCCACCTTTACAGACAGGAATACATACAGGTAAATTAAATAGGCAGGTTATTAAACTGTGTAAACAGCTGTTAAGTGGTCAGCACACACCGTTTGGTATGCATGCCAGCCACTTTCCTAAGGCTTCCCTGGCACTATAAGATGCATCCTATACCACCAAGTAGCTACTATGATTCTTTCCACTTCCTAGAGGGGAAAGCTGAAATGTCAAGAGGCTCAACCACTTCTTGAGTAACTGGGCAAGCAGTAGTGGTAGCAGGATTCAGACACAGACAGGAGCCTCTCTTCCCTCCCTCTGTGTATTGGGTAGTACCTTGGCTGCTTATGTTTTTATACTGTGCCGATCGCTATAGATACTACTGGCTAGGTTTGGTCTGTTTGTTGTGGTTATCAACCTGACACAAGCTAGAGTCATCTGGAACGAGGAAGATCTCAACTGAGAACATTCTTCCATCAGATTGTCCAGTAGGCAAGCGTGTAGGGCATTTTCTGGATTCATCATTGATGTGGGACGGTCCAGCCCACGGTGGGTGGCGGCACCCCTGGGCAGATGGTCTTCAATGGTATATGGAAGCAGGCTAAACAAAGCCAGGAAGCAGCAGTCCTCCACGGCCTGTGCTTCAGTTCCCTCTCTGAGTTCCTGCCTTGACTCCCCTTGGTGGTAACTAGCTATCACCTGTAAGGGTTTGGGGGGAAATAAACCCATAAACCCTCTCCTCCTCAAGTTATTCTTGGTCCTGTTGTTTGCCTCGGCAGCCGGAGCATTATGTCTGCATGCATAGTTACTTGCTTTGGCAGAGCATGGTTATCCCTAAATTGTAGAACTATGACAAATTTTTTTTTCCGTTTGCCTTTCTTTCTATATGATTGAATTTCAAATGCTAAAATAACTATAGATGAAGTAAATTTGAGAAAAAAATTGTGTCTGAAACTCAACAAATTATGGATTCAATAGTTCTTAATGTTTCCCTCATTAATTATTATTAAAGAATTATTAATATGCATGTGGAGGTGCATGTGCACAGTGGTGAGCGTGTGGAGGCATGGACAACTCTTATGACTTGCTTATTTCCTGCCACCATCGTGGGATCCGAGGATTGAACTGAGGTCATCAGGCCTGCGCACAAGCACCTCTACCCACTGCACTACCTTGCCAGGTGGAAGAAACACACTTTCCAGCTCATTTTCACAGTTCTGTTTGACGCAGGAAACAAAGATAGAAAAAATGGTGGGCACATGGAGGAAAAGCATGTGGGGAAAAAAGCCTTTCATCTCAGGCCTGGTTTCTCCATCCTACAGATGGAGAAAGGGACCCTCAGGACCATTGACCATTGATAGGGCCAAAATTGTTTATGGAGACAGTATAATTTTTTTTCTCAAGCTACCTTGTCAAAGATAAGTAACAAGTTGTGTGTACTTTAACCTAAAGTTATATAGAACTTTGAGCTCCTCACATTCCTCCCCCCCAATCTAAACAGTACCCTTCATAAATCACCTATAACTTTGTTCAGAAGACAATTATTCAAAAAAGAAACAAAACAAATATCAATTTCATTTTTAAAAAATGATTATTTATTTTGTTGTACACTACTGTTTTGTCTGCGTGTATGTCTGTGTGAGGGTGTAGGATGCCCTGGAGCAGGAGTTACAGACAGCTGTGAACTGCCATGTGGATGTTGGGAATTGAACCCAGGTCCTCTGAAAGAACAGTTAGCTAGTGGTTTTATTGGTTTTGTTTGTTTGTTTGTTTTCTGGGTTTTTGTTTTGTTTTGTTGTTTTTTGTTTTTTTCAAGACAGGGTTTCTCTGTATAGCCCTGGCTGTCCTGGAACTCACTCTGTAGACCAGGCTGGCCTTGAACTCAGAAATCCACCTGCCTCTGCCTCCCAAGTACTGGGATTAAAGGCATGTGCCACCACTACCCGGCTACAGCCAATGTTCTTAACCACTGAGCCATCTCTCCAGCTCCAGAAGAAAATTCTTGAACTTTTAACTTTGGTGTAGAAATGTTTTGAAATGGGGGAAGAATGATTTCTGAGCAATCTTTAGAGATGTAACTTGAGTCCGGCAAAATTCTACAAATATCTATTGCAAAGATAACTAGATAGACTCTTTCTTGAGAGGCTGGTACCAATGTTTGGGTGTGCCTTATTTTTTTTCCCCAGGTGCTTCTCTATTAACCCCTGTGTTTAAGATGTTAAAAATGTCATTTAATAAAGCTCTAATTCTGCTTCATATTGGGCCACCCATATATATATATATATATATATGTATATACATACATATATATATGTATATACATATATTCTTTTCCATTGAGCAACAAACTTTGGCTTTGTCTGAATGGAGGTTCCTAGCAGGAAGGAAACCTTTCAGGCTGATGTGGGGGATGGAGTATACCTGTGCTCCTGTACTTGTCACCATTGACAAAGTCGGGGCTTGTCTGGGACCCAACTAAACCATTGTTAGATTTCATTAGCTGTTACTTGGCTGATCAGCCTTGATAAACACAACTTGTATTTCATCTTGGTTTGTTTCTGTTTTCTGGCCAAAGTCTTATTTGATGTTTATTAAAATAAGTGTTATTAGAAATGAAGATAAAAATCTCCCAGCATTGTCTACATCCCACTCTTGGATCAGATAGAACAAGGCATAGCTTATCTAGAAGGATGTTTCATGAGATCTGATTTTACCAGTGTTAAGTCATACTGTTGCTTTAAGGAGAGCAGTCTGAGACATCGTAGGAAAGCTGTCTCCCCAAACAGCTCATTCCAGGCTGAAACATACTAGAAATGGCCACTCCTAAACTTTGTTTTGACCCTATACCTTACGATCTGTCTTTTAATAAATCTCCAACACTATCATATTATGTGTCCATAAAATTATATTCTTTGTCAAAGCCCAGTTTTGCCTGAATGGAGGTCCCTAAGGGAAAGGGACCACATTAGCCTGACACAGGAACAAAGTAAAGCTGTTTCTCACCCCCATTACTACTGGCCCTTTGAAATACTATTGTCTTATATGTGCCCGTGTTTTTTTATTTTCCCACTAATATTAAAGTTTGGCATTTACCAAAGGGTCTGTGATGGGCCTGGATACCAGAATGGATAAGCTAGTAACAAGTAGACTATTTAATTATTTACCAGTGGAATTGAGTGTCTAAACTTTGCATGCGACAAGGATTAGTACTTAGGCTGAAGAAGTCCTCTGGTCCACCTGCAAGAGTTGTAGCTCACCTGGGTCACCTGCTATAGCTTCACATTCCCTTCCCCAAGGGGAGAGCTGAGGCATAAGTAGTGTGAAAGAGAATGGTACAGTGTTCATAGAAAACACATGCGGGATTAGAGGGGTAGCGAGATGGCTCAGTGGGTAAGGGCACTTGCCACGAAATGTGACAACTTGAGTTTGATCCCCAGAACCCATATGCTTGCAGGAGAGAACTGACTCCAAAAGAATTGTCCTCTGACATCTGCATGAGTTCATACACACATGTGCACACTCACACACACACACACACACACATACACACACACACACACATGCACTCACACACACACTCAACATTAAGGTTTTAAAATTTGGAATTAGAATTTGGGCTATATTAAGAAAAGAAAAACATTTTTAAGGATATAATTTTTTCACATCCAAGGACAGAAGTGTCCACACTAGCCATTTTATTGCATTACTACCAATGTGCACCATTTCTGTACTTACTCCTTATGAAAGCTTCTTCATCTTCATCTGTAATACTTAGCAAAGCACCTCCTTGCATCAGGCATGAAGAATGGGCCTTGTTCCAAGAGAGAGATGAAAGCAGGTTAAACTGGTAGCAAATGTGTGAATTGCCATTCCTTTGCCACATAGCATCACAGAACACCTTTGTAGAAGCTGAAAACAAAGTTCATTAAAAACACTCACGACCGTATTCTCTCTGCAGTGATATGTAAGATGCATTTACATAAAATGATTCCAGCCTGCAAGCTCTAAAACTTCAGTGCCTTGATTAGGTCTTTATGTGAAATATGCATTGCTGTTCTATTAATATCTTATGGTTAAACACATCCAAAATTTACCTAAGGAAGCTCAAGAAATGATCAGTAAAGAATCTCTGGTACTATCAAGGGAATAAGAGAAGTTAGTTTTAAGAGAAAGAAATGGAAATGAGGTATTTTTTGAAAATAATATTTTGATTCTTTAATAAGCAAGCATTTGGAACTCCAGGTTGAACATAGGAACTAAATAATTTTGGGGGGATAGAACTTAATGTTGTACCTAAAACCTTTCTCGTCTAATATCAAACTACCAAAATGGGGTGAATGTGATGTAGAAGCTATATGTGTCAAACATGAACACAATTTCACCCAGCATAGGGATAATGATACCAACGTTAAGTAGTTCTTTCAGACAAATAGAAACACTATCCACTTGTAAGACTTCACAATATGCTTAAATGTAATTTTAATAGGGTATGAAGTGTAGATCTGAAATCTGAAGTTTATTGAAATGACAGAAAACAAAGGCCCACCCATGTGCTTTTGCTAAAATTCTAAACCAACCTCAAAGGTGAACTAATTCTTGAACT
>NW_022196897.1:47430468-47462603 GCF_008632895.1 Mastomys coucha
TGACAAAATTCTTCTCAGGAATTTAAGAAAACTGTTTGTGCTGGTCAGTTTGTCAACTTGACACAAGCTTTGGTCATCTGGGAAGAGGGAACCACAATTGAGAAAAATGCCGCCATTAGTATGGCCAGTAGACAAGCCTGTGGAACATTCCCTTGATTAATGTGTGTGGGCACCCTGGAAAGGGGCTCCTAGGCTGTATAAAAAAGCAAACTGAGCAAGCCGTGAGGAGCGAACCAGTAAGCAGTGTTTTCCCCTAGATCTGCTTCAGTTCTGCCTCCAGATCCCTGCCTTGACTTCTTGTCACTGTAGATGTGTTTGGGACTAGAAGCCAAATAAGCCCTTTCGGCCCCTAGTTGATTTGTTGATGTTTTACGGAAATGCCATAAGAAATAAACTAATTTATGGCGGTTAAACTTCTTCACATCATTCTGGTGTGTAGATAGAGTGAGCCTGAAATAACTTGTGTATTGGGGAGTTCCCTGGTGAAGAATTACATGTACCAGGTTCACCTTAGCACTCGTCAAAGTACAGATGTCTGGGTCCCACACCCTGGACTACTCAGTCTCCCAGGTTCCACATCCTGGACTATTCAGTCTCTGGGTCCCACATCCTGGACCACGAGGCCTCTTCTCCCAGGTGATTCCAGTGCATTACCTCCAATATTGTCTGGACTTTAGGGCTCAGAGCAAGACTGTCCACCCTGCTTTAAGTTTGGATGCCAGTTTCTTTGAGGGCAGCATCCAAAGCTTTAAAAGTCTTAACACTCACCACTATCTATGCCCCATCTAGTGGTAGGACAAGCCATGATGAGGCTATTCATGCTGCAAGGAGAGGGATGTAGCTCAGTGACAGAGTGCTTGCCTTAGCCTGATAAAACCTCTGGGTTCAGTACCCAGAACTGCCAAAACAAAACGTGTGCTGAATAGTGATCCGCTGTCCCCATGAATGCTTACTGAACACCTGCCCACTGCTCTCTGTGTCTTCGATGCGCTGTTGGATTGAATATACACAATAACCCTAATAGGCAATGTTATGGTCTTCACTTTTTCAGAGGTACTTTCTAAAGATTCACTGCTGGGAGGAGGAAGTCTGACTTGTCTTGGTTTGTCTAAATTAAAAACCGTCACTCTTTCTTATTTACCAAAGCCTGTGGCTCTTACACTGGAAAATAACTCTGCAGACAGCTTATAAATCACACTATTGGGACTTAGGTCTTTAACTTATGGTTTTTTTTTAAAAAATTAATTGTATTTTATTGTGTGCATGGAAGGGGAGGCAGGCATGCAGGGAGAGCAGGTGACATATTCTCTGATTCTCAGGAGCCAACGTAAGAGAGACAGAATACAGAAAGCATAAACTCTAAGTGTCCCTTCAAAACTTAGGAACAATAAGAAATCTTCTAGTTAAATGAAAAATAATAACCAAGCACTACCTGAAAAATACAAGTAGCTGATATATATCTCAGTTAATGTTATATATTATATAAGTTATTAATAGTTGTCACTGGACTTTGAAAATTAGGTTGAGAATTCAAGAAAACGTTTTTAAGACTCCAATGGAAGGGTTGGAAAAGTCAGAATTCAAGATGAGAGCTCATGGTTGTTGAGTAGGGAGGATTTTTGGGATGCTCCAGAAAGATCATCAAGGGGCAGCTGATGTCTGGACTCGACAGTGGGCAAGACAAGCCAGTCTGGATGGGGAGACATTATAGCAGCTCATAGGTGCTGCTGGATTGAAAGGACGGCTGGCTTGGCTGGCTTTTGTCTGCATTCTTGTTGTTTGGAAGTATCCTGCTGGGAAGCTGCCATTGGCAAGTTCCAGAATATTATAATCTGATTCCAGCTAAATCATCTTTATGCACCAAGCTTAAGGAGAAGCTAGTTAGCATCTTTTGAATGTAGAGGGGGAGAGGATTGTGAATTAGAATTGTCTCTTCAAGTCAAAAACAAACCTCCAATCAAAACCTAGACTGGTGGAATCAGAACGCTCATTCAGACATCAACCCATCAGCCCTGGTGCTTTTCCTTCCCTACAGACAAGTTTCCAATCATCCTTGATTCATTCATTCATGACACACAGAGATGTATTTATTCTTACTAGGATCTGGGCAGAATCCCCATTTCTCGTCTTCTTCGTATCGGCTTGTGGTGGCACACCACAGCAGGTGCTCTTTGTTCCCTTTTGGAATACACTCATGGTGCCACTGATTTTTGAACTGGAACGGAAACACGCAAGGCATCCCATGGGCATTTCCTCTTAATGTATATAAATCTAGGAGAGAAAAAGAATTACAGTCAAACACGGTGGTCAGTTTCTTCTGGGGAGAGTGTCATCTGTTAGTGCATTTTTACTGGTTGAAGACCTAACCCAGGCAGGCACTTGTTAAAAGCTCTGTGAGCCCTCAGGGCCTCACCAGCAAGCTTGCACAGACACACCAGGCCTTCAGAAGTAGTGGCAAATGGCTTGTCCCTAGTTCTCTAAATGGTGAGATAAACGGTTTATCTCTGTTTACTATGGCTATTGCTCACAGCAGCATGCAAGTTTGTGAATGAAATAAAAAGGAAAATGCAATGCAATTTTTCTCTTAAAGTATTTGCCAGCCTCCTCTCAGCCCTCACTGTCTGAACTCCAACAGTTTCTCATCCATCTATGAGTTTGGTTGACATTGTCAATCATAGTCCTGTAAGCAAAACAGCTGTCTCCTTCCCCACATCAGAAGTGTCCTCTTTGGGCCTGTGGACTGTTGACCTTTCATGATAGAAGGAAGGGCTGGGGAAGGTCATAGGACTCTCACCTGAGTACCTAGCCATGCCCCATCCCACCATTTGCATTCAAATTTGTATAACTGGTCTGAGAGACTCCAAGGGGCATTTGAGTGTATAGGCTGGGGAAGGTCAAAAGAAGAGGGATTCACTTATATAGCCTTGCAGGGCTGTCATTCATGTTAGGCACAGACCCTCCAGTATGGCTACTTTTGCCTCACCCAGTCTCCAGGCCATACCCCCTCACCCATGCTGCATAAGTAAGCCTAACAAAGCATTGCTTCCTCAGGGTTAACTTTGGTAGTCTCGTAGACTTTTGGTTTGTCATTGGGATCTTATGTAGGGGGTGGATGTTTATGTCTCCCCAGGAAAGGAATTTTCATAACAGCCAAGAGCTATTTAGGGGACCTGGCAAAATGGCTAAATGTTTTATTCCTCTTGAAGAAAGCACTGAAGAGAGCACCTGGGTTTGATTCCCAGCACCCACAAGGGGACTCAAAACCATCATAACTCCAGTTCCAGGGAATACAATGCCCTCTTCTGGCCTCTGTGGGCACCAGGGATGCATGTGGTAAACACATCCATGCAGGCAAAGCATTCATACATAAAATAAAGATAAATAAATCCTTTAAAATTAAAAATGAGTACTTATTGATCATTTAACATATCCTGCACTGGGACTACAGTAGTGACTTCTTTTTTACTAACAAACTGGTTTTGTGGAGAAATAATAAGTGACAGCGAATACACAGAGTTTCAAGTAACACTAAATCTCATGAAGGAATAAAATAGGATGAGAAGATCGTGTGTATAGTGGAGTACCCCTGGTATCAGATGATTGTAAAACCTCTGTGAGGATGTTGGTTAAGTGAAGATGCTCGTCTGGGGAAAGAAATTGTCCCTGCAGAAGGTACATCAAGTCTAAAGAGCTGGAGAAAGGAGTGCTTGTGGAATAAAGAAGGCTCCAGGACTCCCGGAAGCAGTTTTTCAGGTTGCTGCTACATACTTCCGTCTGTATTCTGAGGGTGGCGGGAAGCCATTGGCAGGTTTCAAATGAGAAAGGGACAAAACCAGACTTCATTCTTAAAAAGAAAAAAAAAATCACTGGGTACACTGTGACAGTCCGAATGGAGAGAGGGAAGTGGGGGCTAACCGGTGAGTCAGCTTCTATCCATAGCAATATTGTGGTTTCCTTGGTAACAGGAGTGTCCTTGTAGGGTTGCTAGGGTCTCAGACACCGCCAGCAGAGCTGCTTTCACCCAGTGCTCTCAGACAGTGCTTGTCTCCCGAATTCAAAGACTGAAATTCGTGGATCACAGAGGGAGAGTTTTAGAAACCTATTTTAGATTCACAGGTGAGGTCTTAAGAGGTGGTGGTGGTGGGCTGTAAAGCAGGAAGTCTCCTGTGACATCAGGTACCATCCATCAGGTACCAGCTGGCAGTCTGGGCCTTTCAAAGGACTTATGGAAGAAACTGGGCTGAGATATGAGGAGGAAGGTAAACTGGTCAGTCCAGTTGCCCAGCCACAAGGTGTTGAGGCACCTCCTCTTTGTCTCCATCAGGCAGTTACCATAGCCTCATCGTGCTTTTAGGAGATGAACGCGCTTCTGGCATTCCAGGTCTCCAGCAAAGACATTCTCAGAACCTCAACCCACCCGACCAGTTTCTAGTTCCTGTTCTCATCAAGATGGTCATGCAGCGCAGATCTGCCGACTGCTTGCTTAGAGTACTGCAAGAATCCATCATCCTTGGCCATAGTGGCAAATAAAGCCATTCAGGATTCAGCTGGCGATTTCTAGGATGGGGGTATCTAAACTATAGTCAATGAAGCCATCCAGTCTTCATCTAGACAGAGGGTCAGCTATGGAGATTTCTACACTGTCCTATAACTGGCAAGGGCCTGACTGAGTTCACAGCACATTGCCAATTTTTATAGGAATTAGAGATATTTCAGGACCCAGCCTTTTATCTCTTTCAGTCCACTGTTTTTCACTGACAGCATGGACGCTGTCAGTATGGGCAGAGGGCTAAAATGCTACCATAATGCAAGTATCAAGCTCTTCCTGAGAATTGTGCAGTTGTCAGCACGCTGATAAAGCTCTTGCTTTATTGCGGTATGCAAGCCCAGAAAAATGTCTTAGTCTTGGCCCCAACTCTTCACTCAACATCAGCAACAGAAGGTCCTGCCTGAGGACTTAGGACTTTCTTGCTGCACTTCTAACCCTGAGGAGAAGGACCACGTCTGTCTTGGCCTCCGTACAAGTGCCTAACATTGTGTCTGATCCACAGTCAGTGCTCAAGGAAAAATAAAAAATGGGTGCCAGATGGATGGATGAACGTACAAATGACTGGATCTGTGGAGGGACAGAACAGGCGTGTCAGCGTTTTACCGTGTAGCTTTATTTCTGTATCTTCCATTCTATTTCCGTTTAAAAAAATGCCAAAAAGTAACAGAACTGTAGAAAATGAAAGTCCCCCTATAAATCATGCCTCCCCATAGTCCATGCTTGGTGCACAACAAATAACCCTTGACAATTGTGTCTCATTTATCTTCCAGCACCTCGTAGCATGACTGTCATATGGACGACAGCCAGGCTTAGAAGGCATCTGAATGCCCCAGAGACACGCCCCCAGGGTGGGGCTGAATTTCGAGTCAGAGAAACAGTGCCAAGTGGGTGCTTTATACCTGTCAGTGTGAAAACCTTCCCTTTTAATGTGTTTACTTCTGTTTTCACTCCTCTATCTTGCTGGTTCTTCTTTGTATTGATTCCCAAAGCTAGTTAAGTACTTTCCTTTGGTATCTTTAAATTCTGAGATAGTTGTTTCTTTAGCACATCTATTCCAAGATTCCAATAATCCTTTTACTATAAGCAAGGAAGCTACTAAAATTTTTCAGAAGTCTCAACATGGCAGGCTCAGTGTGTTTCTTTTACATGATAAGATTATACTTCATATATATGTGTATATATTTATATATATGCATATACACACATATATATTTACCTATACATAAGTATAAAATTATATTTTTACACAGATATGTATATATAAATATGTTTTTTTTAATTTATGAAACACTAACTACATATTTTATACATCAGTGACTACATTTACCTCTGTGAGGATGCTCACAAATGTTTTCACCACTGGACATGTAGATGATCCACCTATGGAGCTGTTTGCTTGCCACCACTGTGTAGTCACGCTTCACCTGGACCTTGTACTGGAGTGGGCCCACGATCACCTTCTGGTCACAGTGCCATCTCAGGGAAACGAGGGTGGAATCGCACTCATAGAGCCTCAACGGTTGCTGCAGTTCAGATAAGTTCAGGCCTAGGCAGCGACTGGCTCCCACATTAAAGAGGTGGTCGTCAGAAACCCATTTCCACAGCATGTGCTCGTTCGGCTGCTTGCAGTTCTCCAGGGTCAGTACAGATTTACCTGCCTGAATGCATGTCTTCAGGCTCTCGCTTTGGATAATGAAAATTCCTTTATCTGTAACAGAATAAATGAAAGACGTGGTATGCAATTTTCATATAATTAGCTAGGGCTGTGATGATCCCAGTGTGTGTATCTAAGCCGTGATAAGTCACAGCTGCCAGTCATTTTGTAGTTGAGGGACAGAGTCCCCCAGAAAGTCTTCATTTGCATAAAATAGTTTTCTAGCAAGCAGAAGAAAGAGCCTTTATTGGCAATAATGGGGGGGGGGGTCACTGACCTAAGAGGCTCCTGGGCATGGAAGACCTGGGTTTCCTGACAGCCAGACTTCTTATAACACTTAAACAGAGAGCAATGATACACAAGAGGGACATTGGGTGACCAGGGTGTGGCTATCATTTATTCCTTAGTGTTTGGAACATGACAGTTTACTTAAGAGCAGTTGAGGTGAAAATCTCTAGCCTCCTGTTCCGGCAGAGAATCACAAGGTGATCGCATAAACAGAAGTGCCTCTCTGCAGCCCTTTGACAGAGAATCCAGTGCTGGTGAGAGCTTAAAGCTGCTGCAGGTTGCTTTCAGCCTAGATCCATGTGAAGGCGGGCCGGCTGATATTCTTATCAGGAGTAGCCTAGCAAGCATACAGACAGTGGCATCGATCAAATGCCTGATACCTAGATACAAAAGAGGCATGGAGCACAGAGGCAGCAGTAGAAAATGACACAGGACATGACAGGATGTTCCCTCGAGTCTCCCTACTTTGGATCAGTCTCCTGTGAAAAAGCTGGTAGGATCCAACCAGAGAACGCTTGCCTGCTGGCTGGGCAGTCATCTACTTCATAACTATGTGTGCATTTCATCACAGGTATTCTAAAGACAATAATGCTATTTTAGTTCTGTGGTCTAAATTCAATAAGTGCCCGATGCTGATTGGATACGGGAGCAGCTTAAAGCTCATGGCTGCTGGGCTTTAAGATGGCCCTACCTCAGAACACCAGTTCACATTCATGAGTTTGTTTGTCCTTGCCTTAGTCAGGCTCCCATATTACATTTACTTCCCATTTATTCTTTAAAACTCAGAGGGGACCTTATCAGTTTTCTTTAAATGGGTTTAGGGCAGCAAGAGTCATAGCAAAGGAACAGCAGAGACAGGTAGAGCCATAGAGAGGTTTGGAATAGTGTAGACAAGCCTCTTAACACACAGGGCTGACGGCTTAGTGCCTCTATGGGGGAAAATTCTTTTGGTTTCCTCCAAAACTAATCAGACTGAGCGCTGATTTATAGCAACCCAAATCACTTAAGACTCTGTTAAAAACATTGTCAATGTATTAGTTGAAAGCCGTTGCCTCATTTAAAAACTGATAACCTTTCTTATGACCACGTGCTTGAGGAGTTGTTAGGGGTCAGAAAATGCTTTGATTACCATACACTGGAGCAGAAGAGAAGGGAGCATCGGTGGGTGTCGTGGGTGGAGAATGAATAGTTCTAGGGGAGATTTCATTTAGATCAGGAAATTTGTTTTTCTACTGGAAGCCATCTCAGGGTGGCTATTAGTAACAGTCATTCAAAATCAAATCCATCCCTCGTCAGTGTGGTCTGGATTTCCATCATTAACCTTCCTTCCAACCCTTCCTTCCACCTTTTCATGCCTGGGCAGAATGCTAGTCTTAATTTCTGCTGTAATCTGCTAATTGCTTACTTGCTAGCTCAGAGTTCCATTAGTTTTTCAATAAAGGATAATTATTCGACTGTGATCATCGTGTAGCTCAGCTCCTATCTGATGTACAGATTCAAGTGTACCTAGCTTTGGTTTTCTATGACTGGGCCTCAATTTGTGCATCAGGGATGAAGACATTGAGTCACTGGGTAAGAACTCTGGACACTGGTGGACCCACCGCAGACCAGCTGTGTATCTCTGGGTCAAGGACTTGATCTCTGACAACCTCACTTTCCCTATTTGAACTGGGACTGTGTACACTACGAATCTCAGAAGGATGTGAACGAACGACAGTCTCTTAAATAAATTATGCAAAACTCCCACAGCAAGAGAGGAGGCCCAGGAAGCACGACTTAACAGTACTTCTCAGACTTCTGGATTCTGAGTGGCAGAGCCCACTGCAGACCCGTAGATCTGCCTGTGAAGTTCTACTCTGAACATCTGCAGAAAACTTATTTTCTTTTTTAACATTGTCAATAGTAAAAAGTTTACTTTTACTTTTGTTTTAATCACAGGCAAGGAGGGCAAAGTGATCCTGAGATATTATGGAGGAAACATACTCTTCAAAGCACCAGATTTTAAAAATTCTTGTCTCATATTTTCAAGTACATGTGCAATTATTATTAAGACTCCTTATATTTTGTTCTTCCATACTCCCTGCCTGTAAAGTATATATTGAAACTTAAAAAAAGAAAAAAAACTAAAAAATAAGAAAAACGTGTGACATGAACAAGCAGTATATTGGAGGTGGGATGAATAAGTGAACAAAGAAATTGCACATCACCAGGATTTGAGGTGAAAGAATAATGTTTTACATTTCTAAATGGTGACAGTTTGTATATCTTTGGCCCAGGAGATGGCACTATTCGGAGGTGTGGCCTTGCTGGAGGAGGTGTGGCCTTGTTGAAGTACCTGTGTGTCACTGTGGGCATGGGCTTTATTTAATACCCTCACCCTTGCTGCCTGGAAGCCAGTCTTCTAGATGCCTTCAGATGAAGATGTAGAACTCTCAGTGCCTCCTACACGGATGCCTGACTGGACACTGCCATGCTCCCACCTTGATGATAATAGACTGAATCTCTGAACCTGTAAGCCAGCCCCATGGTGTCTGCTCACAGCAGTAAAACCCTAAGGCACAAATCAATACACATTTAAGGGGAAGAGTTGTAGAATTAGGTATGGTGGAATCACATCAGTAATCATCAAAATCCTTGCCAAGGCATAAAACTACTACTAGATTAGCATGTTCCATGCTGCTGAGTTCTGGGAGCCATGATGGCTCCATAGCATGTAGCTTTGGGAAAGCTAATGGGTGTGTATTTTAAAGTAGGCACGGCTGACCTACCTGAACAGGCATGCTGCCTCTCAATAAGCCGAGTTAACAAAGAACCCAAGCCACTTTCCCATCAAGTCACATCAGAGTCTGATCCTAATATTTCAGGTCTCTGTGACTGTCCAACCAGCCCTCTACTTATTAGAGGCAGAGTCTTACTGTTCCACAGGTTAGTCCTGAGCTCCCTCCTGCCCTAGCCTTGAAAGCACTGGTATTGTGTCAGGGAGCTACCATACCTGGCTTCCAGCCCCATCAATCTCCTTGAATTCACTAACAACAAAACAGTCTTCCAGTGGACCACGAAGAGACTGACTGTAAGCATCCCTGTTCTGGTTGCAAGTGTGTGCACATAATAGTTGCCCCTAACAATCCCATAGTGTGGAAAGAGGCCACTAATCCTTAGTGCGTGCAGTTGTTGGGTTTAAAAAAGAATGGAGATTGAGTGTGGGAGGAATCAAGATTGATTATATATGTCAAGGATATCAGTTCTGCTTGAACAGTGATTAAGTGATTAATGAAGTACTGCCAGAATTGCTAAATCTCTTTGCAGGCAAGTGTTATGTTCTTCCCTTCCTAATTATAAATTTGGGTGAAGAAGAGATATGGATTACTAGAAGAAATTT
This sequence comes from Mastomys coucha, assembly GCF_008632895.1. Taxonomy (NCBI): domain Eukaryota; kingdom Metazoa; phylum Chordata; class Mammalia; order Rodentia; family Muridae; genus Mastomys; species Mastomys coucha. The sequence goes on from NW_022196897.1 coordinate 47,440,339, forward strand.
ACAAGCTAATTTACATCCTTTTAAAACCCAGGCCGACTAGTCCCCTCCTTCTGCTTCTGAGTTTCTAAGAAGTGAGAGGGGATCTCTGCCTTGATTAACTCTTGTGCCTAAGCTAAGGCACTGTCCTCATGACAGCAGCTGGGACATTCATCCACTCATTCATTCAGCAAGCACTCCTTGGTGCCAGCTGTGTGGGAGGGACAGGCCTGGAGGCCAAAGACTTGTTAGTCTAACTATCTGTCCGAGGAAACTCTCAATCTGTGTGCTCTGGAAGCTGGAGAACTGTCCTAGCTAATGTAATGAAGGAAGTCCTGTCAGCACTGCAGAGACATTACTACAGTCACACTCCAAATGAGTCTGTGAAAAATAAGTAATTAGAATAAAACAAGGATGGAGGAAACAGACCACAGAAAAAGACACTTAACTGAGCCTTCAACCGCTGTCTGTAGGAAGTAGATGGGACTCCCATGTAGGGAGCATGTGAGGACACGTGCTTGCCTGTCTCCCAGGGAGGATAAGCTGAGCAGCACTGGGCAGAACCTGAGTTCAGGAGGGAGACAAGCTTTGCCCAGACAGGCCTGGAGAAGCTATTTAATTGAGTCATTCATTCATTACCTTTTTATTTTCCCCCCAAACCCATTTTCTCTTAGGATATGAGTTCGAAGTTTACTGAGGACTGTACTCTACTGTGAATTTATTTTCATATATCCTGTCAAAACATTTAGAAAGAAGAACCAAACAGCTAATAGATTGCTCAAGTGGGCAACTTGAAATTTCCAACAACAAACACGTTATGAGTGATGTGTTAGGGACCTGCAGATAGAAGGCTAAGTCAGGACCAAGAGACTTATAGCTCAAGGCCATGTTTATATTTTACCTCACAGAAGTCCAACGTGGTAGAAGCTAGCAGAAAAGGGAATTGTTCCGGTCTTGAATATCAGAGAATCACAGGCCTCATATTTTCACCCAAGAAATACTGACCAGGCGCCTAATATTTGTAACCACAGCTATGCACTGGTCCTGAGGGGAGAGCCGCCTCTGCTTGCCAGATAGTGTTGAGAATAGCAGAGGCATGAGTCAATAGATACACCAGTGGCCAACTGAGGAAGCCTGACAGGACACCCAGGACACAGAGAGTGTCAGAGACGATGAGGTCAGCAGCCTTTGAGTTAAGACAGCATAGTTGTGGAGAAAATTTGGGCAGCAGGAGAATGTGAAGTTAGAATGACTTTGTTGTGCTTTGGGGTCATCCTACCAAGATCTTGAATTTTACTAAAAAAAAAAAAAAAAAAAAAAAAAAAAGCAAAACCTTTTATATTATTAAGTATATTATATGAAAGGAAGTTTTTGGAACAAGACATAGATGAGGCTGTGGCTTAAAAAATGATCTAGGTCAGGCGGTGGTGGTGCATGCCTTTAATCCCAGCACTTGGGAGGTAGAGGCAGGCGGATTTCTGGGTTCGAGGCCAGTCTGGTCTACAGAGTGAGTTCCAGGACAGCCAGGGCTACACAGAGAAACCCTGTCTTGAAAAGCCAAAAAAAAAAAAAAAAAAGATCTAGGGTCAAATAGACTTCAACAAAAACATAGGATATGTACCTTCTGTGTGCCCAGCATCATTTTAGGTGCCCAGACAATGAAAGACCAACCAATAACCAAGCTCCTGGCTCTGACTCTGGTGGAGCGAGGCGGTACATGAATGGGTTGGAGGAACAGTCTTGAAATTATAATTGTGGTCCAGAATTGGAGATTGAAGACAAGTCAGGGAGCAGCACCAAGAGGGGAGGAAATGGAAGGATTGGATTATCAACGGAAGGTAGGTCCTATGGCATGGATATAGGACGAGTGGCTTCCAAGGGCTCCTTGATTTCCTGTCTTTCCAGTGTCCATCCTTCTGCCATTGTGAAGCCATCTGCAGTGACCTAGTGACCTCCTCACTAGAACTGAGCAGGTGCTGGTGCCTTGCTGGTAAACCTCTAGAGCTGTGAACTTATTGAACTACATTGCTTTATAACTGCACGGCCTTGGCTATTTCATTGCTGATTGTTACACGAGGATTCTAGATATGTATATGAATAGAAATTCCTGAGAAGAAGCTGTGTCTGGCTGGGAACAGAGCAGCTCCTGGGCTAAGTCTCTATGTCCACATAGATTGTTGGATGGAATGGAATCTCAGGCCTGTGCAGAGACTTAGAGTTTTGTAGTTCCATTGGAACCCTCCTGCTTTTCTCTACCTGTCTTTAGTGTCTCCCACTTTAGACAGTGCTTCTCTTAGAAGCAACCTCATGAAGATATAGAGTGGCTAGGATGAGTTTTGAACTGTTAATTCTCTGTCTCTCAACTATCTCTTAGCATTTTTAACAAACACGAATTGCAACAAATGACAAACAGTTCGAAAGCAGTCCTATGCTCTGGCAGCACTGTAGGCTTGTACAGAGCTCTCTCTGGCAGCACTGTAGGCACATACAGAGCTCTTGGGTAGCCAACAGGTCATGCTGTGAGGAAGTTGGCCTCTGTGGTGCTCAGTGGCAAGGGCCCTGCAAAGAAAGTTCCAGTGCACAGTTTACATCTAGTGCAATGCCCAAGACAAACTAATTAAGAAGTCACAGCCTGTGAAATGTATCCACTGCCAGTTTCCTTTCCCAGTTCCCTGAGTTTGAGGCTTCTGTTAGTCCATCCACCCAAAACATCATCCACTGGCCTCAAAGGGGGCCTGCAGCTTCTCTTTGAGTTAGTTCAGTGTGTGTGTGTGTGTGTGTGTGTTATATACATGCACACTTGTGTGTGCAGGTAATCATGGAGGTCAAAGGAATTGGGCGGTTCTGCCCTTGCATTCTTAAATGTATTCCTTTGGGATGGGCCTCTCACTGACTTAGAGCTAGGCTGGAAGTCAACAAACCCCAGTGGTCCTTCTATTTCTGTCCACCCTACTCCCCTGGTGCGGGAGTTACAAGATCACATGCAACCATGCCGGACTCTTTCCATGTGAGGATTTGAACTCAGGCCCTCATGCTTGCTCACCGAGTGTTCTTACCAGTTAACCTGTCTCCCCAGCCCCTCTGCCACAGGATTCCTGTTTGAGTACAGAAGAGCGCCCTCGCAGGGGGTGGGGGTGGGGATAGTGGGGACAGCATCTCCCTGGAACTAGCCTGTAAGTGGGAAGCCTTCCTGTGGAAATGGACTCACTTTATCAGCTTCCTGGATTTGGAGTTGTCAGCAGCCCGTTTAGTAAACACAGGGATCCAGATGCAGCTGCATGATTCTGCCGCTGAGGCGGGAAGGGTGTTGTAAGGTGTTGAAGCCAACCCTCGTCCTGCTCAGTGATAGAAAAATCTGGTTCTCTTCCACAGGACTTTGTAAGCCAGAAGTGAGATGCTTCCCATGCTCACAGCAAAGGCCTCTACCTGCTCCTCCAAAGAAGATGGAGGGAGACCTTCCTTTCCACCGCTCTCTGTTGAAAGTGTACATTTTATCTCAAACCATTTGGCTACTTTTAATAGTCTTTGGGTTCCTGTCTATTGCCTGGTATTAATGAACTTAAAAAGTTACTTAAGAACAAAATTATATACGTGCATACATACATTAATAAATAAATAAAGTAAAACAAAAAAGCCCCAAGCCACAAAACTCCTCCGGGTTTCCCAACTTCCTCCTCTTTCCATCGCCCTAGCACTGTCCTTGCTTGTGAAGTATCTTTAGTCTCCCACCGCTTGTGAACCTGAATAGTCACCCCCTCCCCAGGCCCACAGGTCCCCTCTTGCTAAATCTTTTACTTGTTCCTGTTCCCTTTCTAATCTCCCCAAATCACTGCTTCAGGTTCTAGGAGGCTCACAATACCCTTTGTCACAAGTCGGGAGGGGGGGCAGGGAGGGAAATGAAACCGGCTTAATCAGCCTCACTGGACACACTTGTGTGAGGCTTCAAATTGCCTCTTACCAACCCCTGCAGGTGCATTAACCATTTAGACTGCTTTTGAGTGTCTGAGCCATTCAGACCCATTTTCACTGCCCCCCCAACCCCCAGCCAGGCTCTTTGCCATAATTTTGTACTTTACTAAGAAGATTTAAAAAGGAGCCAGGATCATGTTTTGTCCTTTTTGTTTTCAGGCTATCCTTGCATCATTTTGCTTTCATTTAACTGGAAAGTACCCAGAAGACATCGCCGGGGTAAACACACACTATTCACTGTGGTTCTGTTATTTTCTTACAGCCCATGTTGAAAGTATACCATCTTAGTCACGAGGGAGCATGCTTACAAAGAGCAAGTTAAGGCAGGACACGGTAAGACTGACATGTTAAACTCTCTGCCCAAATGCCCACATGTGAAAGCCCGGGGGCGGGGGGTGGAAGGACACAGACTGAACCTCTTAAGCAGTCAGAAAACAGCCCCACTGTCAATCAGAAATGCAATATGACCTCTCTAAAGGCAAATGTGTTTACACTGAGCTGTCTATCCTGAACTGCACTAGGAATGTGGCTGTTTAAAAATCAATGTAAACTTGAGGTAGGTGTTTTAGAAAACAAATACAACATGATGTTTAAGGTGGGCTATTTGTTTATCTCTTTATTAGTTGCCACAAATAGAGTGGCCTAAACAACAGAATTTATTTATTTATTTATTTATTTATTTATTTATTTATTTATTTTCCTGATTCTGGAGGCTGAAGGGTGAGCCAAACTGGGGAGGGTTGGGTCCTTCTGAGGCTGGGAGGGAAGGAGCCTCTCTCATTGGCTTTAGGTCACCTTCATGTCTCTATTTTTTAGGCATATTCCACCCCAAATTCCCCTTACTATGAGAACACCACTGTATAAGGTTAGAGCCATACTAACCAACTCTCCTTTACTTGTTTCCCTTTGGGGGAAAACCCCTTTTTTTTTCCCCAGAATAAGCTCTCATCCTGAGGTGCTGGGAGATCAGGTTTCTACCATATAATTGGGGATTGAGGACACATTTCAAGATGTAACAGTCCCTATTTATGAAGGCTTGAATAAAAACTGTGCCCCCCAGACTCAGGTATTAGGCTACTTGGTGACACTATTGGGGGAGAAAGGTGCAATGGCCTTGCTGGAAGAGACATATTACTGGGGACCAGTTTTGAGAGGTTGTAGCTTTGTCCCACTTCCAGTTTCCTCTCTTTCCTATGTTTAAAGTTGAAAAAGTGATCTCATGGCTTCCTGCTCTGGTCTCCTGATGCCCAGTCTCCTTCACCATTGAAACCATAAGCCCAAATAAACTCATTTTTCCTTAAGTGCCTTTGGCCATGGTATTATATCACAGCAATAGAAAAGTAACCAGTACACTGTCCTTCATATTACACTATTTGCAGACTCCAGTGCAAAATGAAAGCATGTGTCTCCAGCTAGTCACAGAGAAATAACTCTCCTTCTCTCAGGCCCACAAGGAGCACACGCCCAATCCCATAATACTCTCGACACACACTTAGTATCTAGATCGGACAAAGGTGATCAGTTCTCAATCTTCTTAGTGTATGAGGTGTTTGCTGGCCAGTGGGCAGTTCACTCTCAGGACCCAAACAGTGTGCTTGCTACCCCAAGTGGATAGCAGCAGTGGTCATGGGATGCACCAGGGAGGGAGTGGCCAAGAGCCTGTCCCAGAGAGAAAAAGCCAGGTGAATTGAAGCCTGAGCCCCTGGCTTGTTCTCATCTGTCCATCAGACTTACATAAGGTACCTATACTCTAAGATAAAAATTATTAAGACCCCGGACCATAGAGCATTAACTACGCTGGGTTTATGCCCATGAATCCTTCCTGGATCTTCTTTGACTTAAATTAGTGCTGTGGGGAAAAAAGGGTCGTCAGGCTGCAGAACACATGCTTGAGACTCAGAGAGAAGCTGCCTTGGATTCCCCAACTGCATAATAGGGTTCATTCTAGTGCTAGCACCATAGGCGCTGATGGATGCCCTTAGTCATGTGGATCACTTCAACAACACTAAGAAAACTGAAAATAAATCTTAACTTTTGGATGTAAGGGCAGTGAGGAAAAACAGAGCTCACTTTGAATTTCCTGTTTATTTTTGTCCTTGCAATTTCTCAACAACGGAATGACATACTCCTTTGGAACAACAGTAGTCTGGAAAGTATTATAAATTAACAAGTCATGTGACCACTCACAAAACGTAGAAAGCTCTTGCTTTATTTAGTGGCCTATCTCAGAGCTCATTTTTCTTGAGCAGCTTTACTTCATAGAAATACTATATATTTAATCTTGTATTTATAAGTTGCTCTTTGGTTTGTTTCATTTTTTAAAAGGATAATATTTCTTTTCATTTCCATCAGTTCAAGCCATGATTTATGTTCTCAGCTATGTGCCGGAACAGCTCCTAAAAAGTTTTCAAGGACAATGTCTGAAAGCATTTGGTAGGAACAGAACAGAGATATCTCAAATCCGATACTATGATAGACTAAGTTAGGGGTGAGTTCAGAAGACAGCACAAAAGCACTGTTGTTTCAGGACACCCAAGACAAATAAATAAATTATCGGGTCAAAGAAGAGGAACTGAGGGGACAACTGGGTTCCCCACGTGACTTAACCTTTCTGGTCACTGGCTTGGAACCTGTTTTGGATGAGATTAGAAGCTTAGTGATGAAGACTTAAAAGGACTAAGCAAACTGGAAATCTATGCTAATATGCAAAGTAAGAGAGTGTGGTAAAGAGCCAATCAGAGGAGGTGAGTTAGGTTAGGAGCCAATCAGAGGAGGAGAGTGAGGTAAAGAGCCAATCAGAGAAGGCAAACAAGAAAAACACGAAGGGAGAGATGCTGAGAGACTATGGGCAGAGGTGAGAGAGGTGGAGTCCAGAGGGTTGGAGTGGCCAGGAAACAGCTAAGCCAAACTGGTCATGCGTTTGCTTAAATTCCCAATCTCCAGATTAGTTAGGAGAATAGCATATTGCCTAAGGACATAGGCGTTGCCTAGAACAGTGTGTAAACCAGTACATTTGGACATTTTTGCTTTATGGAAATGTTAACTTGTACATGTGGGCTTTGAGAGCAAGGCGTTGCACACAGTAAGAAGACCTTGATCATCCTAGGGCTAAATGGAGCCCCACGGTCCATGTATAGAGTAGGAGAAGAAAAGTATATCTTGCCAATTACCACCTCGGTGTGATGACATTCAGTGTGGGTGCATGTAAACTGGCACAGGGCCCTCTCCAGTGTTGGGAACTACTAGGATCAGGAAAGAGGGCATTTCAACCTCTATCAGAAATGGCGCTATTATGGGAGAACATTAGAGCTCCAACCCTTCCCCAGCTCGGCCTCCAGTTGGTAGCTTTCAGTCTCTCAGCAAGCTCTCCCAGCTGGCAGTCTCTCTTCTCTTCTTCCACTGAGGACTATTGCCCAGAACCACTTTTCCTCACCAGATGATTCTGGCAGCAGCGGGCTCTTCTTTGTTCTCTTTATCGGAAAAACCCTTAACTTCTAAACTAAATACACCAAGACTCTAGGCCAGTGCTTTGTCTACTGATGGCTGTGCCTATTAATATAGCTCATGGAATGAAGTTAGCATCATAACCACTATGACAGATTAGACAAAAGAGTATAGAGTAGAGAAAAACCACTCGGATATAGTGTGCAAGGACATCTTTTAAATGAAAACTTTTAATTAAACATATATCCCACATATACTGTGCATTGTGGTATGAAATATTTCTGTGAACATTAGATTCTTGGCTCTGACTCTAGTATGGCTCTAGCCAGTTGGTGTCTTGACTTCCTCTGATTCAAATATATTTTTTTTCACTTCCTGTCCAATTTTATGACTGTGCCTGCGACTACACCTTCCCAGGAAGCTGCGCGAGCTATCATGTTTGGCGCCACTATACAGAGTGGGTGGATCTCCCCAGCTGCAAATTCCCATCGTCTGTTATCCTCCCTTTCCTGAACTTCTCTCGTCTCCTTTCACTTACTCATTTTAAAAGGAAAAAAAAAAGTAACCATATTTTTAAATTCACACGATGCTTTCTGCTAGGGCTGACTTAGCTCAACCTTAACTTTCTAGATGATGTCTTTATTGAGCGGGTGATGGGGGGGCAGGTGTTGCTTTATTCCAGTGGTGTGTGTTTCTGAGTCTCCACAAGATGCTTGTGGAACTTAAAATTGCCCCACACTTGCCTAGGTGACCTTAACAGGCCCTTTTCTTTGCACATAAGAGACTCATCAGGAACTTCCAGCTCATTGAACTTTGAAGGTGGCTGATGCATGGTTCTATGGCTTTCACATAAAATATGACTTGGTATCCTATTTCCCCTTTGCCATGTGCCAATTTCTTACTGATCCTTTAGGACATTTAGAGCCCTTTGACAGGACAACTGGACACAGCCTGGAATCTCTTGAAAAGGGACTCTCAGCTGAGTAATTGTGCTTATTGTATTGGTCTGTGGGCATGCCCATGAGGCATTTTCTTGATGGATATTTAGATAATTGTGGGCCTAGCCCACAATGGGAGATACCATTTCCTGGACAGGTGATCCTGGACCATATCAGGAAGTAGGCTGAACATAAGCCCGAGTCAGCCAGCAAGCAGTGTTCCTCCATGGTTCATGCATTGAGGTCCTGCCTTGACTTCCCTCCGTGATGAATCGTGACCTGGGTAGAAGCCAAATAAGCCTTTTCCTTCCATAGTCGCTTTTGGTCAAAGTCTTGTATCACAGCAACAGAGAACTAGCCAGAACAGTGGTGTTAGCAAGTTTTAGCACATGCTAGAAGAAAGACTCGGTGAGGGAAAGTCAACCACAAAAAGCCCTTGGTTTAGTTGACGTGGAAGTGGAGGGCAGGATCCACCAAGAGTAGTGCTGAGGGTGAGAAGCGATGGACACAGGGTTGTCAAGATAGTGCTGGCCAGAGGAAGACGGTGCCATGAAGATCATATAGCTAAAGGACAGCACATGCCATTATAAGGCTTGAGACAAATGAGGCACGGAGACTAAGTAACTCATCCAAGGTCCTATAAATATCATATCCAGGCTGTCCCTGAAGCTCAGTGATCTCGACGGTCATAATGATACAGCATGTACTGATTTTCCCATAAATATTACTGACATAGGATTGAAAAAGCACAACATGTTCTCCTCCCAGGGCTGGTATCCACAGAACGATATTGCATGTGGAACCTGTTAGGCATCGCTATAAAATCTATTCTTAGTGGGTATGCAACTGAAATGATTTGTATGATCACCTTAACTGTTAGGTGGGGTGCCAATCATGGCTAAAGGTAAATCAGTGTAGAGCTGAAGCGGTGGGGAACGGAGCTGTGGTAAAATGGAGCTGTGGCAAAACGCAGCCGAGCACCTTGTAGCCATCCCCCGGTTCCTGCACTTGAATCCATGAACTTTACCTCTGTATGGCCAGTTTTATATCACCTTGACCAAAACTAGAGTCGTTTGTGAAGAGGTTACCTCAGTTGAGAAAATACACCTATAGATTGGCCTGTGAGTAAGCCTGTGGTCCATTTTCTTAACTGATAATGATGTTGAAGAGCCCAGCTTCTTACTGATGGTGACTCCCTTGTCTGGGCTGTCCAGACCCTGCTGCTTTAAGAAACCAGACCAAGCAAGCAATGGGGAGCAATCCAGAAAGCACCCCTCTTCCCCAGTCTCTGCATCAGTTCCTGTCTTTTGTAAGTTCCTGCCCTGACTTCCCTCTACGATGGACTATAAGCTGTGAGGTGAATGATTCCCCAAGTTGCTTTTGCTCCTAGTGTTTACCACAACCATAGAAGCCCTAAAACAGAGACGTAGACACTGTCTACTTCTACACCACTCCTGAGCCGGTTCCAGGGTGTGGGTGCAATCTTGGGCACTGCCCTGGTGAATCCCCAGGAGCAGCTGCTGCAGCTCCACTAACCATTGCACTATCAGGCATGCTAGGTGATGCCCACGGGAACCACAACCGTGTCCTTTGCTCTGGACTGGGTTGCAGGAGACAAGAGAAGACTCCATTCTTTTCCCCATACCATTTTTTTGTTTTCCCTTCTTTGCTAATAAAAACTTGACTTCATGCCTGTCTACAGTTCACTTGTAATTCCACTGGTGCAGGTGAATGGGTTAGGAAGATAGCCTGTGTGGTAGTTAGTGCAGAATGTCTATACTTTTAGCGCATCAACTGCAATGGCTGTGTTTGGAGAATCTCTGGGCCCACAATGTTGAACTCCAGATTTGCAGGCTGTACCTTGGAGAGTACAGCAGGGAGCTGGTGGTTCTAATTTTCAAAGTGCCCTTGATTATGGAAAAGAAGGCCTCATTAGTCACTATCTCAGGCCAGGATTTGGGTCTGCCAAAATTAGAAAGGATTAGCTCACAGTAGGTGCTAACCCTGACTGGGAGGATCAGGGATCAGGCTTCCAGTGGCTGAGTCCCAGCTAGTCTCACAAGCTGCTGCCCTCTCATAACACTTAAGCCCAGGCAAGACCTAGATGCTAAGATACAAAGTGGCAAACTGCAGGACGTGTATGCTTGCCGGTGGGGACCTAGAGGTTTACTTAACTGAAGAATACCTAGGAGCGTTTCTGGCTACTCCAGAGTAAAGAAGAGCTGGTGCCGTTTTTAGCCTGGGTGAGCAAAAAAGCCCCTGGAGAGTGCTCCGAAGTACAACTGAGAAATTAAAAAGAAAGAAAATCTTAAAAATGTGTGCATATGTTAAACGGGAAATAAAGAACTGGATTACATCTTGTTTTATGCCTCTTCTCCAACCGTATTCCTAGGGCAGAGTGCATAGGAGCTGCCTGGAGGTTCCTTCTGGTTTAAGGCTAGTCTTCTGGGACACACCTTTTATGTCTCAGAGACTCGGTCCTGAGTTGCTCCTTCTGGACACTGATTTTTTTCCCTTGGGTTTTCTTATATACTCACTTTGCGTCTTATTGTATGTGGGTTGGTGCTCAGACCTATGCTGAATTTATCAGTTTGTACATGTGTCTGGGGCTGTATAACTTAATTTTCAGTGATCCTATGAATATTATAGATCCATCGTTCAGCCTAGAGAAACCGAGGAGCAGAAGGTAGCTAGAGTCTGTACAAATCCCATCGCTGTCCACCCCACTGAGAAGATTGGCCTCAGTGCCCCGCCTCCCCAAGGGGCTTAGCAGACAGGCCTGTTTGGGGGTTTTTTGTAGAGTGTGGAACCCAAGTTCTTGCTTTGGAAGGTAATGAAATGAGACATCTTTTTGTCAGATCTCATAGATCCCGCAAGCCTGGAAAGCAAGACCCTGCCCCTTACCTCGCCCTGATTTGGAGGCCAAGAGAATGTGCAGAAGGGACCGTACCGACCGGGTCTGTCCCATCTGCCCCGGGACAGTACACAAGCAACCACAAGACAAACTCGGCCTTGTTCTTAATTGTCTTACTCAACTCCTACCCGTTTCCCGCCCCGAATCCCGGGTGCCAATCTGCCCCCACCTCGGCTCTGGGGACACTCACCACGCCACTCGAGGGCCGGTTCCTGGGTGTGAGTCAAATCTTGGGCGCTGCTCTGGTGAACCCCCAGCAGCAGCAGCTGCAGCCAGAGCAGCTGCAGCATCGCTAACCATTGCACCATCAGGCACGCTAGGTGACGCCCACGGGGACCACAACCTTGTCCCCTGCTCTGGACTAGGGTGCAGGAGGCAAGAGAAGCTACCACTCTTCTCGAGGACCACGCCACCCCGGAGCCCTGGAGATGAACTCGCCTTCCTTGTCGCCACAATGTGTACACTTGAGGCTCTGGGCGTGGAGACGCAAATAGCGGAGTTTTCCCCGCCCCGCCCACACTGCTTTAGGGAGGGAGCAGGAAGAGGGGCCGGGCCCTGTGCAGCTCAAGCACTCCGGCCTTTGGGGTTAGGAGAAAGCAGGGCTAAGGCGGCAGTGTGGCTCCCTTTCCCCGCTCCACGAGTGCTCAAACTTCTCTCTCGGGTTTGCTGCAATCCCTGGTGACGCTGGGGCACCCGTCAGCCGCCAGGTTTAGCGAGCTAATCCTCTCCAGAAGAAACCTGTCCATGGATTTACAAGGGTTTGGCTGCGGGCAGAGGAGTCAAAAGGCTCTGCTGGGTGAACTCAGGCCTGGGACGCCTCTGGAATGCAGAGCACAGGAGACACCTAGGGGCCCAACCTGCTCTCCAACATTGCTCCAGAGTAACCAGAAATCACCTTCAGTATCCAGCTTTATCCTCATTTAAAATAACCCCAGGCTCCCGTTTTCTTAGATCACCTTCATCTAATCAAATGTCCCACACTGGACAGTAGAAGAACCCAGTCAGAAGGGCGTGTGACTGGATCTCGGTTACTCCTGAACTCGACAAAACTTATTCCCTAAATTAGTAGACAACAACAAATGAACAAAAAACATCAAGCTGCCCCAAAAATGTGACCAGTCGCAGTCTTTCTAACTACTCATCTTCCCTGCCAAATAAGAAGCATTAACTATTCAGGAAGCATTCGATACATAAGGGAGCAGTCTGATACAAGGTCCTTGCCTAAGCAAGACCTTGGCATAGTCGGCAAAACAGAAGAGAGATGACAGCAAAAGGGATCCCGGGGGAAAGGAGGACTGGTGATGGGTTCTTGGAGGACCTGTCTTTCTTAGGTATTTTGCCAATAACAAAACCAACAATTACGGGTACTACAGTGCTAGAGTCAGGAAATGTGCCTCTGCCTACAAGGCATAGCCAGGAGTGAAGGTCAGAGGAAGATAGGGCCTTAGCCTCACCAGAACCTGGGCAGCTCTCTGGTGAAGGATAAATAAGCCTTGAGCTCTCTCTGAGCTAGCAAGATGTGTATACTTCAGCCACAGTGAGACTCTTGAGAAGTCCCGAGATTGGAGGTATCAGGTGCTTGGCTTAAGGAAAGATGTCTGGTTGTCCTCTGAGAAGGCAATTGAAGGACCAAGGCTGGAGAGGAAGATGAGAGAAGACTCTGTGTACTTCTCGAGTCTACAGCATAGCGGTAGTATGCAGAAGTCAGCATCTTTCCTGACAATAGGCAGGAAAGGCATGTTGGGAGCACTGCAGACCACGAAGTCTGCAGTCACCTATCCCGGCTTTCTTTCTGTTGGCCTCGAACCACCAGTACTGTTGGAATGTTGCCCGTAGTGGTAAGATTTGGTCCTGATTAAGCTGACTGGCATCGGTTGTGGCAGGCAGGCGCAATCCATGTGGCCTAATTAGGTAACCCTGTTGGTTGCTGATATTAATCTCGGGAGGGAGGCAGGTCAGTGAGACCAAAGGGGAGCGAGACAGGAGGAGCTGGAGTAGGCTCTGATGGTCACGCCATGCCACGTGTAGGTGATTGGCGGTGGGACGGAGAGGTTGGCTGAGACGGGAAGTGGTGAGAAACAAAGGCTGGGATGAAGCGCTTATCTGAGAGGATGTGTGACAAGCATGAACAATGCAGCCACCAGGCACCCTAGGACAACATGGCAAAGTGTTTAACTTGCTAGGGCCTCAATTTTAGCTTCTGTATAAAGAGGCGGAGGAGCCTTTCCCGATCCATGCAAATAATATTCTGAAGTGGCAGAGCCTTGACTAGGAGGAGGAGAATTCATTCTCAGAGCAATTAGTATAATGAAGAGGGGTGAGGACAGCTTCCTGGCCTATGACACTGCGTATCGTACTCAACATTCAAGACTCAAAAAGAGCTACCATGTTCATGTCTTCCCAGAACATTACAGCTTCAAGGCAGAGATCCGTGGTGGGGTTTTTCCCCCCCTTTGAGAAAAAGAATCATTATGCTTATCTTGGACTTCCATTTTAGATTTCTGAGGCAACTTGTCAGCACTGTGACTAACTTTCCCTAAACCTTTGTCTGTAGAACGGGCAGAAAAACATTAGCTCATTGTGGGATGATGCTCAGAATGTTGTTTTAAATGAGCAATGGGTGCCAAGCACTGAGCACAGTCTACCATATTGTATATATCCACCTCTGGGAGCTGTGAGTGTGTGGGGTGGGAGGAAGCAGGCTAGCAGGGTAGGCTCCAAGCAGGGCTCAAAGTGAGGCTGCAGTGTGCTGTGTCCCCCCTGGGAATGTCTCCTGCCCCCACCGAGAACACCTCTGGTAGAATTCTACGCCTGTGACCTACGCACATCTTTCTTATCCTTTTGACTCTGGGCTCTCTGTTTACTTCTATATCTCACATATAGATATGTGAGTACCTGACGGTGAGTACCTTAAAGAACTGATTGTATTTTACTTCTCTGAGTCTCCAGGACAGCATGCTTCCAGGCACTTCAAGAGCTCCTGTGGAGGCAAGCACACGTAGAGAGTAACTTAGCTTAGCATCCCGGCACTTTATCTGGGTAACACATACACCCCTTTATAATAAAAAGCACTTGTTAGCTTGAGTCTTTACTTGCACACAGGATGCATGCACATATGACAAAACAGGCTTCTCCTCCCCTTAGCAACGAACTTAGACCGATTCTGTTGCCCAGTCTCTTGTCCAGTCAGGAGACCTGAAATCCCAACTGGATTTGAGTTCCTGAGGCAAAATTGTCTTCAGGTTGAACGTTTAGGGAGAATCTCCTATTTACCATCTCATGACTATGTACAATTGAGTGTGCATATAATTAAAACAAGATGAATTATGAGAAGGGACATGCATATTGAAAAAATTTCTATGCCACTTAAGCTTTCAATCAAAATAGAGAGCCACCCAAACTATACCCTTAGGAAGCTAGTAGTCACCGGTCTGACTTGTGTTTTAATTTTAGTAAATTAGAGACTTTTTATTAAAATAAAACCCAAACTGGCCAGGACCAAACCAGAGAGTTCTCTAGGTAAGATCTTGACTATTGTTAGTCTAAGTAATTTAGAAGCGAAACCCACAAAGTTATAATTTTGGGGAGCAGGTTAATTCTACCCTGTTTAGGTGCAGACAAAGCTTGATTTTGTAACAGACGTCTAGCAGATGCCTCAGTCATTCAGGCAAACAAGTGGTTGACACACGAGAGTAAAACTTAGCAAGCAGATTTTACCCCGTGAATCTTGTGACCCATTATCTTGTAAGAACAGCTGAGGCAGTGAAGGATTTTACAGCAATCATCAGTTTTTAATCATCAGTTATTAGTCATCTTGGACAAGGTACTAACATGATACATTGGGAGTAGCTCTCTCATGGCTTACAAGCTAAAAACATTTTTGTTCTTACAAGTCTTTTCGACACAGTAAATTATCATCTAAACATAATGCTCACCATCACAGTAGCCCCCCTCCCCCCATTTTAGACTACATAAAGAGGCAGTAACTTGGGCCCTTGAGTGTCTTCAATGGTGGCTTGCTGTTAGTTGATGTACTGTATTCCTTTTAAATCTGTACCATTGCTTTGCTTTGAGTAAAGTTTCCTTAGTACTTTTCAATCTGCATGGGCTTCTATTTCAATCTTGAGTCTCAGAACCTGGAAACCTGGTCTATATGTGGAAACACCACATATAGACCCTGACCATCATTAACACTGTCAAAGAACAATAAATGGGAAGGAGGAAAGAAAGAAAAAGAAGGAGAAAGTGTGGGCTGGGGGAAGGAGGGAAGGAAGACAATAAAGGAAGAAGGGATGGGCTTAAAAGGCATATAGTATTCGAAGTCATTTGAAAATTGAGAAAACCATTTGGAACCTGAATTGTGTAAATAAGAAAATGTGGGCATTCAAAGCTCACTTAGTGCATGGGCTGCGGTTAGGGGCAAAAATAATGAATTGTTTTAAGCAATGAAGGTATTAAAATCTCAGCAAGAAAGGGTGAGAGAAGTCAGAATAAAAATTTATCAAAGTGCCACATTTCTGTTTGGACCTCTTTTGTACAGTTAGACCTCCAGAGAACAGGGTTGAAAAGTGGAGGAGGAGTCTACGGAGAGCTGAGTCTTTGGGATAGGGACATCTGAAGGATAGCAGACCAACTAAAAGCAACTGAACGGACTGAATAAAGAACTTCTATCGTCTGCCTACTCTGATGACTTCCCACTGGTCAAACCTCACAGAAATTCAGCAATCAAGCAGGTCCACAGAAGTCAGCTCCCTGTATCACTGAGCAGAGTGCAATGCTGTAAACAGCAAGTCTGGGGAGGCAGTTGTTGCACCACAGAGAGCATAGCAGGAGTCCTTGACCATGTTCCTAGGGTCAAGAGGCAGGGAGAAGCCATAGCTCATGATAGCAGAGGCTAGTTTATGGCATGTGGAATGCATTTGAAGTACAAGGACTGAAAGGTTTGAACCTCAGGGATTGTAGGTAGCTGCTAACAGCCACTATCATCACTTGCTTATAGTTGTGTCATGACAATCTCTACCTCTGTTGTCACATAGCCTTCTCCCCTAGGACTTTGCATTTTTCACTTGGCATTTCTATAACAGTACCAGTCATTAGAGTTAGTATGCATCCTGACATAATATGACTCCATCCTAAGTGATTCTATCTTCAAAGATCTTGCTACCCAAACCCCTACACTCTGAAGCTCTAGTGGACAGATTTGGAGACATAATTCAGTCAGCTTAGCTACTGTGTGAGCAAGTTGATAGACTCCTGGATATTTGCTCAGAAAAATGAAAGCTGCATTCATGCAAGATTTGTGCATTAGTCTTCATAGTAGCTTTATTAGAAATAATCAAAGAATAAAAACAATACAAAAGTGTATTGAGAAATGAATGAAGAAATGGATACCAGTAATGCCATAGTTTGCTGAACAATGGAGTAGGCTCTGAGAAATGTACCATTAGTCAGTTTTATCATTATGTGAACATTATAGAGTATATTCAAGCTAAATGTCCGTGATATCACTAGGAGACATTTTATGGGGCTTGTTTTAGTTTCTTTTCCATTTTCAGTGACAAAATACCCTGACTTAATATAGCAACTTAATATAGAAAGAGCTTATTTTAGCTTGCAATTCCAGCTATCATCCATCATTGTGAGGAAGTCAAGACAGCAGGAACTTGAAGCAGCTCGTCACATTCTCAGTCAAAAGCCAGTGAGAGAATGCCTGTATTCATGTTCACTCTCAGCTCACTTTTATACAGTCCAGGATCCAAATACAAGGAACAGTGCTGCCCATGTCAAATAATAAAATCAAGAAAACCATCCATGCCTGTTGTAGTAAATCTCTAACCCCAATAAACTCGTGGAAAGAATATACAACTCAGTCATAATAATTGTAAGCTGCACACCTAGATTGGGCAGATCTACCACTACACTACTCTATTCCCCAGCTATGAGATCCCTTGCTACTTGAGACTTCTCCAGGACACATGGTTCTGCTCCATCTTCCTTCTACCTCCTCTTCCTCCGTCTTCCTCTGTCTCCTCCATCTTCTCATCTCCTCTTTCCTTCCTCTCTTCCCCCTCTCTAAAACCTCCAGCCTCATTTTTTCCTTTCACTCCCCAATGACAGGCTCTAGCCTTTATTTGACCAGTTAAAATGGGGAGAAGTTTCACATGAAATCATCTTAGTACAGTGATCCACTCATCCTTGAGACATCCCCTCTTGAGGAAGTGGAATTAACATCAAAATACAAATAGCACCAGGGCAATTCACAACATGTGTCTTTAGGTCATCATGATCTAGACATTTCCTCATTGAAACATCGCTTCTCAGATGATGCCATGTTTTGTCAAGTTGGCAATAAAAATTAGCCATCATAGGGCTACTGCCATACATGTGGTCTATCATGATTTGTGTGGCACCTGACTATGTAATCACACAAGGGAACATTTCTCTGCAATAAAAAAGAATGAACTCTGAGAGCTGGCAAATTGGATCAGAGAGTAAGGGCACTTGCCACCAAGCCTGATGACTTCAGTTCTATCCCTGGAATCCATGAATAGAAGGGGAGAACCAAATCCTGCAAGTTGTCTGCTGACTCTAACATGTGTACTATGGTGCATCCAAACACACACACACACACACACACACACACACACACAAATCAAAATAATGAACTCTCAATATATGCAATAATATGGTTGAACCTCAAAAAAAAATTAGGCTGAGTGAATGACACATGACACTAGACAAGAGAAGACAGTATACTTTATAACCCTGTTACATTAGTCACAGAGGATGCAAGTTAACGTATAACGACATAAGTCAGATATCAGGCGACCAGTTCCATGGGCTTGGGAATGGAGTCCTAGCAGGAAAGATGACGCTAACTGGGAGGGACTGGATAAGGCACATTCACAGACCTGTTTGGGTTTGATTAAAATTGAGTTAGGCTTGTAATGACCATGGAGACAACTGACATCTCCACAGGTTGCTAGGTCTTCTGTAATAACCACAAACCCCAATAGAGGGGACAGAGGGGAGAATGTGTACCCTGCACTTGAGGAACTCACACAGCAGTCAGATTGAGTATTGCACTGAGGTTAAATATAAGAGCTGGTGCCAACACCACCAGGAAACCACTCCATGGCTTTACTGTGACCAGATTTATTTTAAATTTTACTCAATAGATAGATAAATAGACATCTTCTAGAAGCAGACTAGTCGTTAGAGTCACAGGGGAATAGATATAGAGCACTCTAAACTCTGGAGGTAGGGACTTCAAAGTAAATTTCATAACCTCTGTACAGGCCATTGAATCCATGCATTGAGTTTGGGGACAAGGTAAGGTATGATTTGGGGAAGGTTTGCTTATTTTTTTTGGTGCTAGGGATACAACGGAGGTCCTCACGGATGCCAGGCGAATACTACCACTGAACTGCACCCCTAGCCCATATTATATTCTATTCATCATTTAGTTGTGTATTTGTTTAGGTGCTTGGGAGTAAACCTAGGGTCTTGTGCACGTGAAGCAAGCACTGTACCACTGAGCTATCTCCTTCGTGTTATGTTGTTTCTGGACAAGCCTCTTGACCGTGTCTAAATGATGGAAAGGATCCAGAGAGGAAGAAATCAAAAATTCAGAATAAGGTTCTTGAGAAGTCAGAAAGTTTCATAAAAAGAAAAAAATAAAAGTTGGGCTGGTGAGATGGCTCAGTGGCTAAGGGCACTGACTGCTCTTCCGAAGGTCCTGAGTTCAAATCCCAGCAGCCACATGGTGGTTCACAACCACTCGGAGTGAGATCGGACACCCTCTTCTGGTGAGTCTGAAGAGAGATACAGTGTACTTATTTATAATAATAAATAAATCCTTGGGCCAGAGCAAGCAGGGACTGAGCAAGTGGGATCAACCGGAGCAAGAGGGGTCAACCAGAGCGAGCAGAGGTCCTAAATTCAATTCCCAACAACCAGATAAAGGCTCATAACCATCTGTACAGCTACAGTGTACTCATGTACATAAAATAAATAAATAAATCTTTAAAAAAATAAAAAATAAAAGAGTTTGCCTTCTAGGGAGAAAAGTGATATATCCCATATAGGAAGGAATGGAAAAAGAGTTTGGTCATGGGGCCAAGTGTGTACACTGCAAGCATAGTTGAGACTTAACAATCAGCCAGTGTCTAGCTTCTGTTTTGCATATTGTGAAGTAGCTGGGACCTTCACCTCTTCCTCCTGAGGTGGGGAGGGCCCAGTGGGTGAGGTTGGCTTCAATAAGGGCAGAGAGCACAGCCAGGGAATTCAGCTGGAGATAAAGAGAGATGTAGTGTAGGGTATTTACAGTGACTCAGGTGTTTCCTCACTCCTGTTCTGTGCCCAGGTATAGGCAGGTGAGAAGGTAGACCCCAGGTTTCTCCAGACTGACTTCACCTAAAGCATATGGCTGAGATGAAGGAAAGGATCCAGAGAGGAAGAAAAAGGTTGTGTTGGGATTTTGAAACACTTGTCTCTATGACTACAAATAGACCAGTGGTGACAGGCAGAGGGGACTCTGGGGGAAAGATGGGGCCAGTTTGGGGTTCTCACTTACCAGTCCAATGGCTTGGGAAAGTTGTTAAGCTCTATGTTAATTGCCTATAAAATCAGAGTAACAATATCAGTGCCCATGTCCTTGGCTTGCCCTGGAGATTAACACCAGAACAGTGACCACAGTAACAGGCACGCCTTCATTCTGGAGGTAGCTTTTATTATGAACTGCCATTGCTTAAAGTTACATTCTTGGGAAATTAAAGAATGAGTATGATTGCTTGTCTTATTGGGTGTAAGGGAGAATCCTTCTCTCTTTTCAGCAACAGCCGTTCACAGAGGGCTCCTAGGAATCAGGCTTTTGTGTACTGTGCCTGTAGTGTAGTGGGTGGCTGCTTAGTCAGCTAAGTGGGAATCTGCTCTGTGAGCACTCTTTGTGCCTTGCCCAGACTCCTTCAGTTTCCCTTATTTAACATAGCAGTCACAGAGTATCTAATGTATATACATATACGATAGTCACTAGAAGTCATTCACACCCTGGCAAGTGCTTAGCGCTGCTGAAAGGGAACTGTGATTAAGAAAATGCAAATATTACATTCATTATGTTCTGATAAGGACACTGGAAGAGGTCACAGGGCATATGGTTGAAGCCCTACCCCGAACAACCCACTAACAATATAATAAGCTCCCATTAAGAGAGAATTCTACAAAGATAAAAGAAAATATTCATTTATATAAGACACAAGTTTTCTAATCTATTTAATATGTATACTTAACAGATCTCTCCCAGAATTTATTAAACACTCAAAGAATGTGTTCAAAATATTATTTTATGTTATGATTTAGAAACACCATGGTACTTTCATAATGCCCACCATTGCTGAAGTACTTAGAGGTGAAAATTCACTGGGCAGAGGGCCAGTTTTAGCAGCAAATTAATAAATGAGCTTTTTTACCATAGCCCAAACAGCAATTTATATCAATTTAACTCATTTAGCAGCATCCCCAGCACGTGGTGCTCAGTCAGAAAAAAAGTTTCACCCAGTCAGAAGTATCCCACAAGCCTCTGTCTTGATTGGTTATGCACAGGGCATCTTGGGTACTTATACTCCCATCCACACCCTTACCTGCAACTTCCTGTACCCAGCTTGGCTATGTGAGTGAAAAAGTTGAGCTCACCCAGATAGCACCCTCCAGCCTCATGTATTTCTGAAGCTCATACTGGTGGAGTTTAGCTTAGTTCTACCAGTGACCAGAAATAGTGCAGAGCTTCTAGGGCTACCAGCAGTCACTCATCCCCTCATCCCCAGGGATTCCAATCCAGGATGCAAACTAATAGCATCAGGCATATCAGTATCTTCAGTATCTTTTTCTAAGCTCTGAAAGTGATGGGTGCTAATGGTCAGGCTAGGGTGGATCGTGTTGGATTCTCAATAGGGAAGGGTAGGAGCTCATGCTTAGGGCATGGAAAAGAAATGGAAGCAACAGAAAACCTCCCAGAGGTTGGGGTGTTATAGTTAGAGGGGGCAGGACAATGCATAGGAAGCCATAGCAGATGTGTGACCACTGAGGGAGGAAGCTGCTGGCTGGCTCCAGGAACCCCACTTTAGGAAGCAATGCTTTCAGGACATCTTGGGGCACTGTGGGTCCTGCTTTCACCCTATAGACTCTATAAAGGGAAGGTCAGGGAATGAATTTATATTTAGTATCCAGTAATGAATTTATAGTATTTTTGACATTTTCTTCCATTTAATATTGAGGAAAGCATAAAGATCACTTATGTAATCACCAACACACCTTTAAAATAAAAATAATAAAATAGAGAAGCTGGTGTCTTTTGATTCTATGAAGTGTGTCCCAAGTAGAAGTGGAGAATGTGGTCATGTTTGTACCTGGAAGGAACCACGAAGGGGAGAAAGAGGTAGGCAGAGAGTAGCAGGCGAGGAATGGGATGCCAAATTATCTCCTTAAAATTATATCTTACCTGTCCTTCTTGGGTCAAATCACATGACCAGGCTGAGTTTCCCTCTTTTACATATGAAGCAATAAAGATCTGCCTTGCAGTGTCACTGTAAGATGAGGAAAGGTGTGAGCCAGATGCCAGATCTCTGAGATCCCTCTGAAGTACGTTCACAGCCTTTCGCTGGACAGAGACTTGCCTTTGGTATCAGCGCTAAAGAGGCTGTGACATGTCCATATTTGTCCCATGTTGCTTCAGAAGTTTGGTGACTCTGTGAAGTTTTATTCTAAACAATTTAGGACACTAAGATTTAGAATGGAGGACATGAAGTAGATTAGACATCAGATCATTTTGGGACTGACAAGAGACTTGGACATAAAAGGTCTTCATGTATCCTGGTTAAATATTAAAGTTGAGTGAGGCTTTTGGAGATCTTCAAAGCTAAGTGGACAGAGAACTAAGAACTCTACAAACCTGTTTTATGTAGCTAGGGTGCAAGAGATCCTACTCTGGGGAGGTTAAATTATATATATATATATATATATATATATAT
>NW_022196897.1:47462613-47465383 GCF_008632895.1 Mastomys coucha
TATATATATACACACACATATATACATATATACATACACACACATATATCAGTATGTGTGCATTTGTGTGTGTGTGTATAATTAAACTCCACCCCCCAACAGGAATCAAAGTGTTGTCGAATGTATAGATTTTGTAAGAAAAGGTGTGCATGGCTGAGGGACCAGGAGCCATGAATATGACTTAATTTCTCCCTTCATGACTAGCCAATACAGTATAGCCAATCTGCATCAGGGCATTATTTATATTTGACCAGAGAAAAACAATTTTCTAATAGAGAGGCAGTAAGCTCCATTTTTAAAAGGACAAATGGCTGACCTATTAAGTTGAAAAAGAACACATCTTTAGTGAAATATAAACGTGTACTAGCCCTCTGTTGTAGCATTATCGATGACAAACAGGAAACACCACATCTAAAGTGTAGGTTCTCATTTAAACGGTAAATTCTTGCTCTGCAAATTTGTGACATGCATTTACATCCATGAAATCATTACCTCCATCAAAACAGTAACATGCCCAGCATCCCTGCCAGTTCCCTGTGTTCTTGGGTAAGTGGGTGGCGTAGGCCTATGACCTCACCTACTTGGGACATCTAGAAAGGTGGAATTCTGGCTCAAGGTTTGACTGGGCTACAGAGAGTTCGGAGTCAGCGTGGAAAGCCTAGTGAAGCCTGTTTCAAAACAGGAAACTTTTAAAAGGGCTGAGGACATAGGTCAGTGAGAACAGATGCCTAGCATTTGTAAGATTCTAGGTTCAATGCATACTAGCAGAAGTTCTTCACTTGTGATCCCTTTTACCGGGATCACTTAAGACTATTGGAAAACAAAGATATTTACATGTCGATTCACAGCAGTAGCAAAATTGCAGTTATGCAGTAGCAGTGAAAATCATTTTATGTTGGGGGTCGCCACAACATGAGAAACTGTATTAAAGGGTTGCAGCCTTAGGAAGGTTGAGAACCACTGCTAAGACTATAGGCACAGAGGGTAGACACAAAAAGTTCATTAGCTAATAATTTTTATTGCTGAGTTGTGTGCGTGCACTACGGATGTTTTATGCATCCCTCTGCTGATGGCCGTTTGGAATGATGCTTAGCTCTGGGTGACTACAAGCACAGCTGCTATGAACATTCTCGTGCAAATCCTCACGTGGAAAACTGTTTCAGCAACAAATGCATATCAGCGCCAAGATGGGATCATATAGTTTGACATCTAGCTTTTTGAGAAACTGCTGAATCATTTTCCATAGTAGCACCATTTTACATTCCTGCCAATAGTCTATGAGAATTCCCACCCCTTCCTGCCTTTACTTCTGTGGGTTGAACTTTCTCCCTCCAAAGATCTTGAGTCCTAGCACTGAGAACCCATTAATACCTATATGGTCTATTCTCAAGTTACAGTGAAGTCACTCAAAGATCCATAATCCAGTATGACTGATATCCTATAAAAAGGGCAAGTTGGGAGGCAGCTGAGGTGGCACAGTTGGCAAAGCACTTGCTATGCACACATGAGGATCTAAGTTCAAACCTAAACATCCGCATAAAGCCAGAGTCCATTCCATGCATCTATTCACCCAGGATCCCTGGGGCTCTAAGATCAGTCAGAAACCCAACTCAAAACTGGGATTAAAAGTACTTGAGGTAATCCTGGGCAGATGTCATACAGACTCTACAAGAACACAAATGCCAGCCCAGGCTACTATACCCAGCAAAACTCTCAATTACCATAGATGGAGAAAACAAAATATTCCATGACAAAACAAAATTTACACAATATCTTTCCACAAACCAGCCCTACAAAGGATAATAGATGGAAAACATAACATAAAGAGCAAAACTACATCCTAGAAGAAGCAAGAAAGTAATCTTTCAACAAATCCACACAAATCTAATTCCACCTATTATAACAAAAACAACAGGGGGTGACAATTACCTTTTCTTAATATCTTAATATGAAAATTAATATTACCAACATATCCTAAGCGATTGAAATCCAAAAATATGAGGAATTAGAAATTTGTTGATTGTCATCCAATGGGCTCTCTAATTTGGTATTGGAGGAATAGGTTCAATATTGTACAATCTATATATACTTTCAGCTTGTTTGTGACAGTGTCTTGCTGTGTATAACAAAAGGGTCTTGAAATCTTGCTTCTCCTATCTCAGCCTCTCTATTAGTGGTATTGTTTATTTCATGTTTTTACACTCTACTATGGTTTTCAGAACAGCTTATATATTTCAAAAGTATTTATATACCCAAGGAAGACATTAACTTGGGAGGTGGCTTGTAGGAAAGAGAACAACAAAGAGTGAGACTGAATGTTTTGCTTGACATTTGTAGCTCTTGTATCAAATTTGAAGAAGAGGACTTTACAAGTTACTCTTTCTCTGAGATGAATGCTTTTCCAAATTATCATAGCCAATGAACTAGATTCTTACCCACACTTAATGTCTGTGCCACCCTCCAAGCAGAACCATTGTTCATTGAAACAGTTGGTGAATGACTTTATGGATAGACTATCTTAATACACACACCATTTCTTAAATGAATGTAACCTGTTCTCTGTGGCTTGAGAATAAAGTCACTCACTCAAGTCAAGTAGTTTTGACCATAGCAGAAAGTCTGTATCCAAAAATCATGCCTACAATGAATTTCTTCTCTTTTTTTTTGTTTGTTTTTTGTTTTTTGTTTTTTTGTTTTTCGAGTACAATTCATTTCTTGGTGCAGCAGAACTGTCAACTCTCAGCTTAGCTACGATGGAGGTAAAATCCTT
>NW_022196897.1:47465795-47470724 GCF_008632895.1 Mastomys coucha
AATGTTAACAAATTCAGACAAATTGAAATCATGTAACTTTTCTCATCATAATGCAACAAAAGTTAAAACAAACAAGCAAACAAACAAATAAACAAAAAAGTACTTGAGGTAGAGACACACACACACACACACACACACACACACACACACACACAGGGAGAAACTGGACACAGAGATAGATATGCAGAAAGAGGACCATCAAGTTTATATGAAGGCAGAGATTGAGACTGATGCAGCTATAAACCAAGGGAAACTATTAGCTACCCACAACTCACTAGAAAGAAGCTGGGAGATGCTCAGAACAGGCTCTGCCATAGCTCTCAGGGGATCCTCAAAATGACAAGTCCATCCTCGCATTGCTCCAGAACTATGAGACAATCCAATGCTATTGTTTGGGCCCCTCCTTTGACATGTGTTGTGAGAAGGGGCCTAGGAAATGAATATACATACAGCACTGGGTGTGGCTTGTGCTCTCAACTTTAATCATCTGCTAGGAGCATGATGATATTTCCCTGTGGTCTGCATGTGCACTTCTTTAGTGATTAATGATTTTGAAGGTCATTTCATGTAGTCATGTGATATGTGTTTATCTTCTTTGGTAGAGTTAGCTGTTCAAAATCCTCCTTTTGCCCGTTGGGTTGTGCCACTGAGTTCTGAGGTGATTGACTTTTTATTATTTATTCTGGATATAAGTTCCTTACTTGGTATATAATTTGAAAGTATTTTCCATAGTCTGTAGCTTTGTATTCTCTTCTCTTTATACTACCTTTTGAAAAGTACAAGTCTATTTGTTTGGTTTTGGTGAAGTATGGCTTATGCATTCCTTCTTTTATTGTTCATACTTTTGAATCTAAGGAATCTTCAGCCCAAGGATGTAAATATTTTCCCCTATGGCTCTTTCCAAACTACTTTATTGTTAGGCTTGTGGTTTATTTGGAGTTGAGATTTGTTTATGTTGTGATGTTTCATTTTTCACATAACTCTCTAAATATAGTGACACACGTACTGAACAGACCATCCTGCCTCTACTTAATGGCCTTTGAACTCTGGTTAAAAGTGAACAGTCTTGAGTCCTGGTGCCCAGCTGAGGAACTATTGATAGCTGATGGCTCCTGCGGAGCTAGAGCCAGTCTTCTTTAAAGGTGGTGTCTGATAGGTTAACCATGAACAGTGGGCAGCTACATGCTCAAGTATGCGTAGAAAATACAAGCTGGACTCAGTGGGCTTCAAAAAACAACATGAAGTTGTGTGTGAAGGTCTAGAAAGAGAAGTGAGGAGTGAATGAGGCCAAACTACATTATGTGCATGTATGGAATTCTCAGAGGTAATAAAATACTATATTAAAAATCGAAAGCTGGGCAGTGATGGCACATGCTTTAATCCCAGCACTGGGGCAGCAGAGGCAGACAGATCTCTGTGAGTTCGAGGCCAGCCTAGCTTACAGAGTGAGTTCCAGGACAGCCAGGACTACTCAGAGAAACCTTGTCTCGAAAAACAAAACAAACAAATGAGAGAGAGAGAGAGACAGAGGCAGAGAGACAGAGAGACAGAAAGACAGAGAGAGATAGGGACAGAGAGAGACACACAGAGAGAGATTTATGTATTTCTATTTCTGGATAGTGCCCTCCACACCCATCTCTTTGTTTAGTGAAATCAGGTCATGCTAATCCTCCAACTTTGTTCCTCTTTGAAGTGTTGGCTATTCTAGGTTGTTTGTGTTCTTTGAATTTTAGAATCAGTTTGTTGAAAATTTTAACTGAGATTTCATTGGGCTATAGATCAATATGAGATAAAAGGATGACATTACTATTAAGTCTTCTGCTCCAATGAGTCAGGGATATCTATCCATTTATTTAGATTTATTTAATTCTCATCTGCACTGTTTCACGGGCTGTTTTCTATGTTTTTGTTTGTTTTGCTTGTTGTTTTCATTTGAGAAGGCTCTCATCACCTACCCAAGGCTGGCCCCAGCTTTTGCTCTGTGTTCTGCAGTTTCCCAGATGCAGGGATGTCAAGGCATCTCTTGGCTTGTTTAGCATTTTCATGTCCAGCCTTTTTATGTCTTTTGTCAGAACTACTTCTAGATTTTTTTCCCCACTGTTGTGAATAGCTTTGTTTTTCAAATCTTCAGTTTTCAATTATTCATCTTCAGTACACAGAAACATAGCTGATTTTTTATATTAATCTTATATGCAATCTTGCTAAATTTACTCATTTTTTTTCCCCTTATGGCATTTTTGCAGACTTCATTGAATTCCTTGCTTGGTCACATTGGCTAGAACCTCTAGTACAGAAGCCATGCTGGGTGGGAGTAGTTAAATATGGATATTTATTGTCCTGTTTGTGACTTGATAATACAGGCACCTGGCCTTTCACCACTAACTTAACACCCCTCCTCTGCACCCCTCTACCTTATTTCTAGTTTGCTGAGAGATTTTATCCTGAGTGGATGTTTGTATTTTGTCAAGTAGTGCTTCTGCATCTGTAAGATGTTCAAATGTTTTTTTGCCAATATGGCAACATAATCGGTCTTTGAATGGTGTATCTCAACCCTCTCCTAGCCGCCTCCCTCTGTTTGTGGAGTTCCAAATCTTCAGCCATTTGTTGAAAGATGACCTCTTGCATCATGTCAACCTGCACTTCAGTTGGCTTTTCATATCCTAATAAATTTTATTTCCTCATCTAAGATGAGTGTATCTCCAGTCTATGGGCCAGATAAAGGTCAGCTGTGCTTAAATTAAGTCACAAGAACAGCTGTATCCCCTAAGCCATCCTACCCTGTGGATGTAATGAAAACACTCTACCTGCAGTTACTTCCCCTGGTCCTTGGCCTGTAACTGAATTCCCTGTGGGGATTGTGTGACTTTTTGCTAAATCTTTCTGTATGTTGATTTGTGAGTTCTGTTCCAGTGAGTCCCTGTTCGTTAATAAAATCTACTATTTTCTAGAAGGGCTAAGCACAACTCTGAACTGGGCCTGACTCCCATACTTGGACTTTAGGTCTTTAAAAAACAAATTTGAGCTCTGTCCCTTGTGTTTTTTATTTCCATAGACAGCTGTGGTTGGTTTCAATCATTATTATCAGTTTTGCCTGTGGGTCCTCATGACCTACACTCATTTACTCTGTCCCCCACAATTTCCTCAGCACTGTCCCATTTCTCAGAAATGTTTCATGGGCTATCCCTCTGGGAAAACTAGCCATCGAAAGAACTGAGTAAAATGCGTAGGTGCTCAATTACTCTTAGAACTGAGCGATGACTTCTATGGGTCTATAAATGCTAATTTGAGAAACAATACTTTAAGTTGTTTTTCCTTTGTCATATCCAATATGTCAGCTCTTGAAGTCCCAAACCTTTCTAAGCATTAGTAGCCAGTGGGTAAAACTAAGGTATTTAAACATTAGACCTGGATCGTGTAGACAGTATTCACTATATGATGCTTAGAGGGTCTGAAGCCTCTTGCAGTATTCAAGAGCTTTCTAGCTAGTGCTTTTCACGTGCTTCATGGTTTTTGCTTTTGCTTTCCTGACTTTTTTTTTTTTGCTTTACCTCCACTCTTCCTCTTTTGCCCAATCCCCCAACCTTGGGTATTCTGCCCTTTTTCTAACAGGGTGACCATAGGGTGCATTTAGATAATGAATGCAGCTAACACTTTGATTCTATTATGCCAAAGGCTTTAATATCCCACAGTGACTCCATGGAGTAGCTGGAGACAGAACACAGGGCCAGGTACCCATTGGGTTGCTATTTTTCCCTTGTGTCCCTCTCAGTGTGTGACACTAAGCCACAATCAGTATTCACATCCAGATGCCAATTCCTTTTAGGCCTAGGATATTAAATGATCCTTTGTATGATGAGAAAGTTGACTTACAACTACAGCATAAAAATTATATGTGTGCTTTTCTGTGTCGCTCTGCAACTGAGACCATTCCAGGTTTTGAATGAATCACAGACTTTTATTAAAGTATGGGTTGGTTATCTTTTAAATGAATATTAGATTTGATTATATCAAGCAGAGACTGAACACAATGTGACTAAAACCAAAGAAGCTTCAGAGAAAAACATTGTATATTTTCTTTTTGGTCTAGATAACAAGTTCATATCTTTTATTATGCCCAGTGTTTTTCAATCTTCTGCTGTTTATATCTATTTTCTCAAATTTTATCTTCTTCATAAAAAAGGTTCTAAAATATGACACATTTCTTGAATTGATGAGATGGTTATTTAATATACTGAAAGTAAGCAAAAAATACATTTAACCACCTACTTAATTTAAACTCTCATTATCCCACTATAATGTTTATAAAGCCAATAGTAATCTGTGGGAAGATAGTAGAATCTAGTCATTTGTTTCAGAAGGAAATGAGACATGAAAAAAATTTAATAAAATATTTGTTAATCATAGAGATGATAAAATAACTATAAAGTTTATTGATAGTATAAAAAGACTCCAAAACAAATTTCATAAGGTGTTTCATAAAGGTGGTTATACCTAAATTCATGCATTTTTCACAATGCATGACTTAAAAAGATCTTTTATTTTTATTTTATTCTATGTATATGTGTGTGTGTGTGTGTGTGTGTGTGTGTGTGTGTGTGTGTGTATGTGTGCGCGTGTACGCGTATTGACATGTTTGGGCATATATATATACATGTGTGTGAAGGCCTGAAGCTGATATCAGATTTGATTGCTCTCTACTTTACATACTGAAGCAGAATCTCTCACTGAACTCAGCTTGGCATTTCTGTTCAGTCGGCTTCCAGTGGAGGAGCCCCAGCTCTGCCTCTAAAGTGCTGGGATTACACATGGCCTCCAACCCTCACCTGGCCTGCAAGTGGGAATTGGAACTCTAATTCTAAAGCTTGTATGGCAAGTGTTTTACCCACTGAGACAATTCTCAGTGGTTAAAACCCCAATCTCTCTTTCTCT
>NW_022196897.1:47470734-47471757 GCF_008632895.1 Mastomys coucha
CCACTGTATACACATATGAGAAGAGAGCTTTCATTTCTTCTTCTCTTCCTTCATGGGCAGAGTCTTGATGATCTCTTCTCTCTTGGCCAGGAAGCATTCTTCATGGGTTTGCATGCTTTCTTAGTCTCAGACTAAGGCTCTTCTGTTTAGTCAGCTTTCAATGGTCAACCAAGAGCTTCATGCAATGCCTGTCTGCCTTCTGTGTGTGGATGTGTTTATGAGAATCCGCTTGTTTTGAAAACAGTCTGCTTCCCCCTTAAGATACAGGTTATGTACGATACATGTAGTGGTCAATCTCTTGGATTCACCATGTCTCCTCATACACAGGATTTATCTGTACCCTTCTCATCTGAGCCCTCTTAGCAGGCATTGGAGCATCAGCCGTGTTACTGGAGGTAAGATTTGAGGTGAAAAGCCCCCAGGTTCGTCAAGTTTGTTCTCTTGGCTTCCCACTTTTATTTGAAGAGGTAAATGAGCTCCTAGCTTCCAACTCCTGCTGACATGCTTGCATACCATGATGGACTCTTACCCTTCAAAGATAAACTCCTTCTAGAAGTTGTTGTGGTCACAGTATTTTATTACAGCAACAAAAAATTAACTCATATACCATACAATATCCCAGCCTGCAAAACAATCTAAGCCTCCCTTTATACGGAAATAAAACTTGATAGGTAAATGTAACTGCAGAGTGGAGGACCTATCTTTGTCTGTTTTAAAGGGTGGAGAGCATGGTTATAGAATGAGAACTGGGCAGGACACTCCTATACCCCATTTCCTTGACTTGTTGGCCAGAAACTAATTCCCTGAAAAGGCCTTTATTTCTGAGTTGGATTTTATTATCACCCTATGGTTAGGTCTACACCGACCAATGTGAATCTATTATTGCACCCAGAAAAGCTAGCTACTTAAGACAAATTCCACAGAGTATCTCAAGAATAACACTTTCTTCATGCACCAAAGGGAGAGAGAGAGAGAGAGAGAGAGAGAGAGAGAGAGAGAGAGAGAGAGAGAGAGAGAGAGAGA